>NC_045806.1:51693562-51990485 GCF_009873245.2 Balaenoptera musculus | reverse complement strand
GCACACATAAACTCATGCATATTTCTTGTCTTCCCATTATCTCAATACATTCATAGATAATTTTATTGGTAAGAGTAAGATTCAGTGTTTATGATGCTGAGACTTCATGGCTGAGCCATATCATATATAATATAACGTTTCATTTCCATATTTATTTGTTTGGTTGTTTGTTTAATAGATACTCTCCACTAGAAAAATAAGCTCCATGTCTGTTTGGTTCAGTACTGTATCCCCAGTACCTAGAACAGTGTCAGGAACATTGAAGGTAAATAATATGCATTTGTTCATTACCTATCTTATCTGGAATTCTTTCCCCATTCTCTTTGCCTAGACAGTGTTAACCAAATCTCAGGTCCCAGCCCACATTCCAGCTCCTCTCAGGAGTTTTCTTAGACCAATGAAGTCCATGGGATTTGTTACCACCTCTGTATTCCCATTGTACAAATAAGTTTCTGTCATTCCCTTATCCCTTAGTATGTGTTTGTTAGTTATTGTTAGTTTACTTTTAAATACATCTCCCTCTTTTTAAATGTTTCTTTGGGTTAATGTTTATATGTGTGTATCTGTGTGTTTACATGCTTATATGCATGTACTGTCTGCTTGTGATCTGCTTGGATAAATGGATCTGTGTTTCAATCCTTGTTTTTGTGTCCAAGTGCATGTCTGTGTATATTTGCATGTCTGTATGACTCTTTTGTGTGTCTGTGTGCTGTGTATCTCTGCATGTATATTTCATGTGTTGTGTGTCAATGTGCTAATATTTTATGCCTATGGTCATTATATACACATATGTATAACTATGTGTCCATATGTACCTATGCATCTATGTTTATATATGATATTTGTGGGTTTATGGGTTTGTGTGTATGCATGTTCTTGAGCAGGATTTGTGTGGATTTCCTTTTTGCACCACTGCTTCCTTCCAGCTCAGCCAAACCCAAGGTGTACATGCACACTGTGCTTAACAATTTGGATCTTGTCTAGGTAGCTCTATACAGGTAAGTGATTTCACTATTCTGGGCCTCAGTCTCATTTGTAAAATGGTGATTTATGCAATTCCTTCATCAAAAAACATTTACTGAGTATCTATTTTATGTTAGTCACTGTTCTAGGCACTGGGGGTATAGCAGTGAACATGCCTTCATAGTGTTTACATTCTAGAGTGGAAGACAGACAACAAACAAATAAACCAGTAAATATGCAACATGCCAAGTGAGTTCTACAAAGAAAAAGAATAACAGCATAAGAGGGAATAGAGTGACAAAAGAGACACAAGAGTAAGTACAATAACACAATAATATCAATACCTACCTGAGTGATTGTAAATGTCAAATGAAATAATCTGCACTAAGTGCTTAGTACAGTGCCTGGAAGAGCAAATGATTAGGAAATAGTAGCTGTCATTGTTATACTTATTATTGTATGTATATTATAGTTTGATTTTTAAAGATCAGAAAAGATACAAATATCAAGGCTAACAGTGCTCATGTTACAATTGAGGAAGCTGAGGCGCAGAGAGATTTAACTTGTCTAAAGTCTCAGAATGAAATAGATGCAGAGCCCGACCTGTCTCTGGGCTTCCTAACTTCACCTTCAATGTTCTTCTTGCTCAACAGTTACTGAACCCACTGCAGGACTGGAAGTCTTCCCTAGAGAAATGCTGTGCATGCTCTCAAGGATATTTCTTTATCTTCAGATCCAGGAGATCCTAACAAGAGGCAAGAGGCAGTTCAAACATACAATCACCAGGCCAGAAAGAAATTGACACCAGTCCAAGGGGGCATGGGCTTCCAGCTCTTCGTCGGGAAAGACTGTATAGGTGAAGAAGTGTGTGTGTGTGTGTGTGTGTGTGTGAGTGTGTGTTTGTATGTGAATGATGGTAGTGTGGTAGGGTGTTGGTTGGAAAATACAAAAGGAGGGTTCTCCAAAGTTCAGTGTTCCCTGAGTGAGGACCCTATGGGAACGAATGACTAGAAGTTCCAGTGAGGTAGACTGAATGAGGTAACCAATTATCAAGGGACAACCAGACAAGTGGGATTGAATCTGGGAGGCAGAGGGGCTTGACAGAATTCCTTGTGATAATGGCAGGGCCTGAAATTCTGAAGTCTCCTCTTAGCCCTTGCACAGCCCCAAATCATCTGTATGTAAACATGCTTTGACAAGCATGTGGAGGAGATAATGTCTCTCTTTGGAGTCCCACTCCCCCTCTCTTTAAAGCTCATGCCTCCCCAACCAAGGCCTCTCTATCCCTCTAATCAAAAAGAAAGCTAAATTCAGATGTTACTCACACTTCAGTATGAATTTGTTGGATGTATTTTTCTTTTGGAAGTGTTTATATTTTCAAATATTAGTGGATTGTTGGCAGTGCTAAACCTAGAGGTAGACTTCTGGTGGATTTACAGTCACTCTGGGGGCCGTGAAAAGAAGTAATTAAGCTTCCCATAAGGCTTAATATCACTCTCTCACAGATCAGGGGTACGTACCAATTGAAAGCTACTGAAAACATCAACCTAATAGAGCATACCACTCTCAGGTCAATTGGCAAGTACATTGGATGCTAGACTTAACTTTCCCACAAAATAAATATATAATAGATTCCTTGTGAGCAGTAATGGGAACTAATGTGTACCCTTACCACCAAAGAGGCAGAGCTATTGGAGAAAGTAATTCAAAGAGCTTTCCCTATGAGATATGGGGGTATATTCCCTCATAACCGTCTTACTCATGGGCTTACAAATTATTTAAGCATTGATGTATAAAAATGTCTTTCATAAACTTAATCTCTGTGTTCTGAGGCCCATAGGCACCCACCTCCAACACTCTTTATTTGCATAGTCTGAACAGACAGGGTTAACTGAATGACTGCTGAATATTGCATAGGCCAGCAAAGTTGATCTTTTCTGCTTGGGCCCACCACAAAGGAAAACACTCCCATATTGGAGGGAGCAGACTCATCCAAAAGGTCATTCCTCAATCTCGTCTTGTTGAGGAAACACAAGCAAACACAGCTTGGGAGATCAAAGACCAGAAACCCCTATTGGCTCCAGGGAAAGTCAAGTCAATAGTCTAGCAGGGGGAGGAATTGCTTCACTCACACTTAAACTTCCAACCCCAGGCAGGGGAGGGAAGGGTGTGCTCACGTGACTTGTGCTGAAATAAGGAAGGAAGGGGAATGTGAGATGGGACTGGGAGTCCGAGTGAGAGATATAGGGAAGAAAAGGAAGTGAGCAGGCACACACACTGGAAGCCATCAGGAGTTCAAGTCTTTTTGACAGCAGGAGGCTGGAAGAAAGGACAGAAGTGGTTCTGGCTGTGATGGGGCTCTTACTGGGCCTACTGCTCTTGAGCCACCTACTGGTGGTCACCTATGGTAAGGTAGCAAAAGGGGGCCTGGCTGCCACTGCTGGCACAGGCAAAAAGCTGGGTGGGTGGGGAGAGGCGGGATTGAATGCCTACTGAGGAAAGCCTACTCCTGCTGACTAGGTGAGTGTTCTCAGCCAATGCTCCAGACTCTCTCAGCTTTGGGCAGAAGGGAGGGAGGAGGTTGAAGTCTATTGAAGAAGCCAAGAGATAATTTTGGGTAGAAATTGGAAAGGATCCTCTCTTGGAAAACATCCACATTATTTTCTAGTACTTGTCTTATCTCAGGGGCATTAAAAATGTGCCCAATGCCACCCAAATCCCTCCCCCACCTGTTGCCCTTCACCTGAAATTCTACCACTATACCTTTACCCCTATACTCCCAGGTTTTGATCCTTGTTAAGGTATACAGCCCCCAAAAGAAGTAATGTTGTCAGGAGCTAGATGGGACCTTAGAAGTAACCTAGATCCACCTTTCACTGTTATGAACAGGTGTTCAGAATATTTGTTCACATTCTTGCAGTGACTGAGAATTCACTACTTGTCCAGACCATCTAAAAAGGCAGCTCCAACTGTTAGAAAGGTCTTCCTTGTGTTGAACTAAATCAACTTCCCTGTGGCTTCCATCCAAAAACCCCAGCCCTGTTTCTTGGAGACACAGATAATATATCTTCTCTCTCTATGCTGTGACAGCTCTTTAGAGTCCTGAGGACAGAAACCATGTCCCTTTGATTCATCTCTTCCCCAAGCTAAACAGCCTTAGCTCCTTCAACTGTTCTTCACAGGACTTGGTTTCTTACCACCTCCTGGGGTATCTCACTTCCCTGTGGACATAGCCCAGTTTGTCTGGGCTATTTGTGGGAGCTTAATGCTGGACACATACCCAAAAGAGGATTGATTATCCCATAGTAGCATTATTTTGTGGGGTTTTACTCCATCCTCATTTATACCCCTGAAAATTGAAATAACCTTTTTAGGAAACTGAGCCTGAAAATAGCTAAGTGAAATCCAGGATAGGGTAAAAGATTCTTTGATGCACCCCTGTTTATTCCATATCCTTAGAGGGAGAGACTAGATGAGTGTTAACTTGGTGCCCTTTGTGTGGTTAGAAAGAACACAGCTTTCCATAACTGACTCAGATTAAACCACCTTGTCCTGGGGCTCTGTGACCCATTAAATTCTAGAACCTCAAAGTTAGAAGAGACACTGAATTAAGTCACCCAAGAAGGAAAATAATTTGCTCCAGGGCACAGAGCATTAGCAGCAGAGTTAATGCTCCTAAAAATTACTGTTCTTTCTACAACTACAATATTTTCACTATCTAACATGTTTTAGAGTGCACCACTCTACCTTCTCCAAATCTGTTGATTTGAGCTGGGAATTAAAGAGGCAGGACTGGAGCTCAGAGGAACATTTTGTAAATGTTAAATTTAAATCATGTGTGTGTGTGTGTGTGTGTGTGTGTGTGTGAGTGCATGTGTATTGTTCCCTCCACAGCCAGTGAGGGTCCTTTAGACCTGGAAGCAGGTCTTCCATTTGCGTGGAGTGTCTTACACCACAGACCTGAGACTGTGGACAAACTGAACGGCCAATAACACTTTCCATCTCCCTTCATCTCAGTGTCCCCAACCCATCTATATAGTTAGATCAACTTGGCTGACCTCAGAAGATCCTGTCAGCTGGACAGCTCTGTAGGACTGTGGCTTCACTTCTAAAAAGCCTCTAGATCTAAGACATATGTTGAA
This sequence comes from Balaenoptera musculus, assembly GCF_009873245.2. Taxonomy (NCBI): domain Eukaryota; kingdom Metazoa; phylum Chordata; class Mammalia; order Artiodactyla; family Balaenopteridae; genus Balaenoptera; species Balaenoptera musculus. The sequence continues at coordinate 51,985,380 of NC_045806.1, read as the reverse complement.
ATAATCACAATAAAAATAAGTCCTAATATTTGCATTTTATAAAAACTATAAATATTTTATAAATACCTATTATCTAAGCTAATCCTCTTTCTAGGAAGCATCCCAAGAGGGGGAGAGAAGCCAAACACAGAGGTGCGGGGTCACTGGAAGATCTCAACATCTTTGTTTGATGATGGGAGAAGGAAAATTCAAGATGGGACCCATAATGTATCTCATAAAAGGGCCCACACCCCCAAAACTAGGCCTTTCCTTGATTTAGTATCATCACACAGACCACAGACCTTTGCTTTTCAAAGTCCAGGTCCCAGGACCAGAGTGGGCCTCAGTAATATGCCTTCTTTCTCAAGTCAAAACTTTTTTCAACAAAGCCCTTTGAGTCAATGCTCAGCCCTTTTCTTTCTTCTGAGGGGATGCAATATTTTCAGGAAATTCAATCCTTCCATGAGGGAGGAGAACTAAGCTCTGAAGTTCTGGGAACGGTTTCTCAGAAAGCAGCTGGCAGATGGGGGAATTATTTTTCAGGCAGTCAGGAGGATATTATCCAGCCCTAGGATAACACCCATTAAACCATGTCAAATAGGCCCAGATAAGGGGTTGCTGGTTTCTGTTGTGGCTGGTGGATTAATCAGTTTAAAAAGTAAAAAGGCAGTGTAGGAGCTGAAAGACTTCATTCTAGGCCTCCAGGCCCAGCTCTGCTCCTGCTCTCTGTGTGACTTTGAGTAAGCATCTTTCTCTCTCTGGGCCTCAGCTTGTCCACATGTACCATGAGGGAATGTGACTAAGTGGTTTCTAAAAGCCCTTCGAGCTATGCCATACTGGAAGTCTCCAAATTCTCTCCTGCCTGATACTTCAAACCCTGTTGTACCAAGTACCTCACAATTTGGTGGTCTGCATAGATCCATAATGGGCAGAGCATCCCCCTAAGTCTTGGTACTTTCCTGAAATAGACTTTCCTCTACCCAATCTTCCAGGAAAGTCAGGAGTATTGTTTAATTTGGCCAACATTTCACATTGGCTGCCAAGCCAGTCCTGTCGCTAAAGTGTCCTCTTGGGTTTCCTTACAACCCAGGGATGACCTATTACCTGCCCATAACTTGGTAGGTCCCAGCAGAATGGAAAGGCAAACTCCTTACTTTCTCATGTATTAACTTCTCCTTCAGGTCATTATTAAAGCAGACAATGATCCAATCTAATGAATCTGTCCACCCTGGGGAAGACATATTGAGGATTTCTAGGATAAGAAGAATCAATACAAATATGTGAAGTTTCTCTTGAGGCATGGGACAGGAGTAGCATTTATCCCACACCTACTGAATGCCAGCCACTATGCTAGGTGCTTTCACACTTATGAGCTCATTTTATCATCATAATAACACTCCATGGAAGGTTTACTATTACCTCTATTTTGCTGACCTAAAACTCAGTCAGGCTTAGCAATTTACCCAAGGTCACACAGAGAGATATATGGTAAGGCAGACCTTAAACTTAGATTGGTGTTACTCTTCTTACTACATCATGCAGTCCTTCACTGTCTTCCTGATCTCACTAGGTGCAGTGCTCCTACTCAGTGTTTCTCTAGGCTCTTTGTGCACCAGAGGAAGAGTTGGAAGGTATAAACCTATGCTATTGAAGTTACCTTCATTTTGGAGGTCAGGGTACATGAGGAATGGTACATTGTCCTCTTTCTTGTGATACCCTGTGCCTACCATACACTGTCAATTCATGCTACTGATGAAACAGGAAAAGTAAGAGGAGAGAAGAACAAGAAGAAAAAGGAGAAGTAACAAGAGCAAGATGGAAGAATGGGTGAAAGGAATAAAAGAGAAGGGAAGAAAAAGAGTAAAAGGGGGAAAATATGCCATTCTTGGATGTCTTGTTACTAATTATGCCCCACTCTCCTATTCTGGGATGGAGAAGTGAAGCCTGACCTACTTCTAGAAGTGAGACTGGGAAATTGGGACTGACTGCCCATGTTTTTGACAGACCAGATTGAGCTATGTGAGAATCTCCAGCAAGTTGCCAGAGAGAGTAATGCAAGACAGACCTTGCAGCTCCCCCTATGTCAAAGGGAAAACATATCTATTCACAGGCAGGCATTTTTGGCTGCTCCAGCTGTCCTCACAGCAGAATGCTGTTTTGTTGCTCTGGAAGGAAGGGAAGTATAAGAATACTTTTCAGAGTTGGAGAAGGATATTTGGGAGGGCTGGAGAAAGATTAAACTGAAAGGGTCAAATGGTTTTCAAGGGGCTTAAGGCTGGTATGCTTGTGCTTGCAGGTGAGCAAAAATATATATGGGCATGTGTGCTCATGACGATGATAGGCTGTATCTGCATGCATATGGAGGCAGGAACTGTCAATAGCACAGTGAAACCCACTACCTGGTGAAAGCTTGCCACCAGTTAGAACATGTAATTATTTAATTTCTGCTTTCATTAAGTCTATTAGCACTGAACCATCTAAGATTGGAAGAGGCCTTAAAGAATAATGCTGTCCAAGACCTAAACAAAGCTCAGAATTTTCCCTAGACAGCTTAGTCCATCATGGACAGCTCTGATTAATTACAAAATTCATTTTTAGGGCAAACCAAAATCTGCCTGTATTGTGCTCCCATTTGTGGATCTGAGTTTTTCTCTCTGCCCAGTCTGAAACTCTCCAGAGAGAATGTGGTGGACCTAGCAACATGGATCCATGTTTATTTATTATTTTTTATTCAAGGCTTTTATCTTGGCCAAAATATGCTGGTTATGTACTAGAGTCCCGGGTGAGGGCACAGACCAAAGGTTAAACTTTAGTAACCCCATTGATAGAAGCCCTGGTACTTGGCAATACATTCTGGGAGCTAGCCCCCACCCCAACTTCCATCTGCTTGACTGAAGCCTGGGAATCCTGGGCTATATGAAAAGCTTTTATTCAGCAATAGCTTGCACTTTGAAACAACCTCTCCTAAGAGGGATATAAAGACATATCTAAATACAATCTCTCACTCCTGACCCCAGTTAAATAAAACACAAAATCCTCAAGATATTAGCTTATGGATGGAAATTGCTGATGGAAGGTGGTAGCTCTCTCAACACCCACAAATTTCCCTCCTTAGTTTCCTTTCCCAGCAAGCCAAGAAGCAACCATCCTTTGGTCCAACCATCATTTCTACCACAGCCAGCTCTAGGACTATACTCAGAACTTTTTCCCCTCCAGACCTTTTCATCTCCATTCCTCCTCAGGATGAAAATTTCCAATGTACCTTTGCTGAGAACTCAGAGAAACCAAAAGGGAAATAAACAAAGAAAGGATAGAAATCAGAAGAAAAAAGTCAAGCTTACAAATTACAGGTTTAACACAACAATAACTAAAGATTTTGTTAAACAGGAATGCATCTCACACAAGTTTCCACCCTCAAAATTGTCCTTTGTCTGCCTCTTTCCTCCCTTCCAGAAAAGAGCTTTAGTCTAAGGACCAAATCTGCGCCTTTCTGAGGGAGCAATGGGGAATTAGCAGTGCAGATAGCCCTTTCTTCTGAGCCTTGAAGCCACCACATTTCTCCAGGTACATAATTACATACAGTAAAATAGCTCAGACCCAACTGCTCAGCATTTTCTCCCACACTTCTTTTGGAAAATGTTGAAAGACGTTTCTTTCATGGATTTACAGAATGTTAGAGTTTGTAGAATCATTAGAGATCATTCCATTCAGATTCTCTACATTATACACAAAGAAAATGGGTCCTCCATGGTGAAAGGTGACTTACCCAGGGTCACCTCACAGCAAGGCAGTGACAGGAAAAGGACTTGAAACTCACAAGAGCTAAACAACCTTAAGGACTTTCCTTCTAAGGACTGGTTCTGATTGATGGGAGGGCTGGCAGAGAACAAAAGGGCATGGGGAATCTGAAAGTATGAGTTAAGGCTGTGTTTCTCAAAAGCCTCTCTGCCACTGCCATCTTAGCACCCAGGTGGGTGTGCCATCTGTGTCTGCTTCCTTCTTCTGTTCCCCCTCTTCAGGTCATCCCATCCTGAAAGTGCCTGAGAGTGTGACAGGGCCTTGGAAAGGGGATGTAAATATTCCCTGCACCTATGGTCCTCTGCAAGGCTATACACAAGTCTTGGTAAAGTGGCTGGTAGAACGTGGCTCGGGCCCAGTCACCATCTTTTTACGTGACTCTTCTGGAGACCATATCCAGCAAGCAAAGTACCGGGGCCGCCTGCATGTAAACCACAAGGTTCCAGGAGATGTGTCCCTCCAACTGAATACCCTGGAGATGGATGACCGGAGCCACTACACGTGTGAAGTCACTTGGCAGACCCCTGATGGCAACCAAGTCGTGAGAAATAAGATCATTGAACTCCGTGTCCAGAAACGTGAGTCACTGTGGGTGTTAGGAAAGTACTGGTGAGCAAAAACCTGATAGAGAACTGTAATCCTAGAAAACCCTGAGAAACCCATAGACCTTTGTTTACCTTTACATCGTCTCTCTTCAGTTATATGTGCTAATCACAGGAAGTGGACAGGCAGAGTATCCTCAGTGTTATCACTCTCATGGCAGAATTTAATAAATGTTGGGAAGGCTTTCTGGCCTTCAAATCTCTACCCCTTCAAGTGTCCCAGAAATTCCTGCATCGATAGCTTGATTGCTTCCTTGGACTCTGAGTCTTAAAATCCATAAAAATGAGTATATCTGATCAGGATATTGGAGAGTGGATAGATGCTGGCAGAGAAGCTCTGGGAAAAGGGATGCATGGATTAGTCAAGATAAGCTTAACTGGCTTGACAATTTTACAGAGATCTGACCCCTGGTAATCCCAAACTGCAGATAATCCAAAAACTCTACTTGAGCAAAACAACAGCAAAACCCGTTTGTTGTTGTTGTTGTTTTTAGTCAGTTGATTGTTTTAACTCCAGATAACCCAAATCCTCAGGTAATACAAAATGGTACCTAATCTTCCAAAAGGAAGCTCTTTTTCTTTAAGTTGTCCTATTCCCTTTTTCCTCCCCATGTCAGGAGTTCCTTTTAGTTCCCTTTGCAGATATATTCATACCCCTAGACTCAGCAGGGATGACTCAGACTTGTGTTCCCATACCCTTGTAACTTCCCAGAGCCTCCTCTCTTGTCTTCCCTTTGCAGTTTCTGTTTCCAAGCCCACAGTGACGACTGGCAGTGACTATGGCTTCATGGTACCCCAGGGAATGAGGATTAGCCTTCAATGCCAGGCTCGGGGTTCTCCTCCCATCAGTTATGTTTGGTACAAGGAACAGACTAACAACCAAGAACCCATCAAAGTAGGAGTCTTGAGTACCTTACTCTTCAAGCCTGCAGTGGTGACAGACTCAGGCTCCTATTTCTGTACTGCCAAGGGCCGGTTAGGCTCTGAGCAGCACAGTGACACTGTGAAGTTTGTGGTCAAAGGTGAGCAATTCTCTTTCCTGGTGAGCATTTCAATGGACTACCTTGTTCCAGAGACACATCAGTATACGCCTGTATTCCAGAGAAGAGAGGTTGGGGCAGGGAGGGAAGGGGGTCCTGGGTTGTTCAATCACAAAAAAAAATTCTGGACTGGGGACAATAGGGGTGGAGACAATGCCTGTCATGTTGTAGGTTAAGTAGATGAAGATGGTAAAGGGAAAAGTGACATTTACTAGGTACATTTATTTGCCAGATACAATGCACAAGAAGTTGACACATGTTTTCTGATTGAATCCCACAAATATCTCATGAGATACCCTTATTTTACAGAAGAGGAGACTAAGAGTCAGGAAGGGAAACCTACTTGTCCAGGGGCTCACAGCTTGGAAGTTCAAGGCGATATTTGTACTCAGATTTCATGCTCTTTCTACTATGTCTGATTGCCTCTCATGGTGGAACCTATACCAGCTCCTGGGCACCCTTTGGGATACTTTTTGTTTGTTTGTTTTTTTGTGCTTTGGTGTGTTTTTTATTGTTATTTTGTTGGTTGATTATGTTTGGTTTTGTTTTATGAACTAAAGCCCAGATCTCTGCATAGTTTCTTTAAATCCCCCCCCTTTATTCCTAAAGCCAAATGCAAGTTCTGGTTGAAGTCTCGATGAAGATTGACTATGCTTAATCAAGGTCAGATTATTTATTAAAGAATTATTTGGGAATACTACAAACTGTTTACATAAAGATTGTAGGCTGGGTGACTTCCCTGGTGGTGCCGTGGTTAAGAATCCGCCTGCCAGTGCAGGGAACACGGGTTCAAGCCCTGGTCCAGGAAGATCCCACATGCACAGAGCAACTAAGCCCGTGCACCACAACTACTGAGCCTGTGCTCTAGAGCCCACAAGCCACAACTACTGAAGCCCGCACGCCTAGAGCCCATGCTCTGCAACAAGAGAAGCCGCGGCGATGAGAAGCCCGCACACCGCAATGAAGAGTAGCCCCCACTTGCCACAACTAGAGAAAACCCGCGCACAGCAACAAAGACCCAACGCAGCCAAAAATAAATATAAATAAATAAATAAATCTTAAAAAAAAAAAAGATTGTAGGCTGGGATTTAAGTGATCAGCCCAGCAGTGATATGTCCAAATGAGTCTTGTTACCTTTCAAGAAATCTCCTTGGAAGGGAAGATACTTATTTCAATAAGGTTTCTATTGCCCAAAACATGTTGAGTACTAACTGCCTTTAGGAGATTATCCTCAGAGCCACCTGAAAATTATTATCCTCTGAGGCCAACTCTGTATAACAAAAGTGAACAAACTGTCTCCTTCCACTTGGGTTAGGAGACTGATGTTGGTTTGAGACTCCTGTTTTGCCTGCAAGGATTTGTTTCCCAAAGTTGAATTGTAATGAGGATGTGTGTGTTGTAGGTTTTGGTCTGTTAGTTTAGTTGGGAATAAGGGCAGTCTCATTCTGAGAGAATTATATGGACACTGGCCCAGTTCTCTGAGAGTCGATAATCTGGTCAAGCAGAGAGAGCAAGACATGGCCAGAAAGTCCAAGAATGTGTACTTCATAAAGGGACAAGTTGAACATTCTCACCTTTCTGAGTTTGTTTCTAGTCCATCTGGGCAGGATCTTGCTCACAACCAATCAGCCTGTCTATTCCTTATCTAGTCCATGTTCACAGGCCACAGAGCTGTTAGGCAGTGCTCACAATTGAGCTCTCTGACAGATAAGGAAATTGAGGCTCAGAGAAATTACATCCTTCCCTGCTCTCTAAGCCAAGCGACTTTCTCTTGGCTTCCTCTACCTGCCTCTTTTGCACCTCAACCTAGTCCCATGAGTCTGGTCACTTGTTTCATCTCTGTCCTACATAGCTCTCAGCTCCTCATCCATCCCCTCACCCTCTGTGCTGTTCCTTAATTCTGGAAAAAGCACAGAGATGCATTGGTCCCACTTTAGTTTCATGCTCTGTGACATCCACTGCCTGTCCCCATGCTGTTTGCCAATCAACTTGTTCATCTATGTTCCATTCCTTATAACAGCTATTCAGAATACTTTCTGCCTTATTTCATGTCCCCAGCCCTGCTCCCAGAAGATGAGGTCACCTTCTCCTTCTTTGAGAAGATCCAGACCCCCGCCCTCAGATGTGAATTCTATCAACCACCCTCTCTGCCTTGATATTTCCCTGCCCATTCTCTCTTGGCTCAGAATAAGATGTGTCTTTCTTCTCTCCACAGAAAACCTTCTACCTCAGCTCTTTACCTCAACTACTCCAACTCCCTGCTTCACCCATTATCCTCTACATAAGCCTAAAATGTATGTATGTACGTGTGTGTGTATGTATGTATGTATAATATATGTATTATGTAAGCCTAATATACATATGTATGTAAATAACATACATATGTATGTTATTTTAAAAAACGTTTTCTTCATCTGCCACACCACCTCTCTCCTATGGCCACTACCAACCTACTAAAAAAGGTAGTTTTCACTGGCTGTCTCTCCCTATTTAGCACAACATAACTTTGTAAACTGGAGTCATCACTTCCAAATCTCGAAAACCCAAGAGATCTTTATTCACATCTTTGCTCCTTTGTCATAAATTAATTGTCCATATAAGTGTGAGTTTATTTCTGGGCTCTCAATTTTGTTCCATTGATCTGTGTGTCTGTTTTTGTGCCAGTAACATACTCTTTTGATTACTACAGCTTTGTAGTATAGTTTGAAATCAGGGACTGTGATGCCTCTAGCTTTGTTCTTCTTTCTCAAGATTGTTTTAGGTTATTCTGCATTTTTTGTGGTTCCACACAAATTTTAGAATTATTTGTTTTAGTTCTGTGAAATATGCCATTGGAATTGGGACAAGGATTGCATCAAATCTGTAGATTGTTTTGGATAGTATAGACATTTTAACAATATTACTTCTTCCAATCCAGAAAAATGGGATATCTCTCCATTTATTTATGTCTTCAATTTCTTTCATCAGTGTCTTACAGTTTTCACTGTACAGGTCTTTCACCATCTTGGTTAAATTTATTCCTAAGTATTTTATATTTTTGATACAACTATAAATTGGATTATTTTCTTCATTTATCTTTCTGATAGTTCATTATTAGTATGTAGAAATGCCACAAATTTGTGTATATTGATTTTGTGTCCTGTTATTTTACTGAATTCATTTATTAGATTTAAAAGATTTTTGGTAGTCTTTAGGTTTGTCTTTATATAGTATCACGTCTATATCCAAATAGTGAAAATTTTACTTCTTCCTTTCCAATTTGGGTGCCTTTTATTCTAAAATTAGTTTCTTAATTTTAATTTTGGATTGTTCATTGCTAGTGTACAGAAATACAACAGATATTTGTATATTGATCTTATATCCTGCAATCTTGCTAAACTCATTTATTAGCTCTAATCATTGTTTTGTGGATTCTTGAGGCTTTTCTATATATGATTTTGTCATCTGAAAATAGGAATAATTTTATTCCTTTCTTTCCAATTTGGATGCCTTTTATTTCTTATTCTGGCATAATTTCCCTGGCTAGTACCTACAGTACAATGGTGAATAAGCATGGAAAGAATGGAAATAATTGACTTGTTTCTGATCTTACAGGAGAATATTCTTTCTTTCACCATTATGATGATAGATGCTTTTATTTTGGTAGATGCCCTTTATTGATTTGAGACCACTTCTTTTATTCCTAGCTTGTTGAGTGTTTTTATAATGAAAAGGTAATTGGATTGTGTCAAGTTCATTTTCTGTGTCTATTGAGATGATTTTGTGTTTCTTTTAGTCCTTATTCTATTAAGAGACTGCATTACCTTGACTCATTTTCAAATAATGAGCCAATCTTGCATTCCTGGGATAAATTAATCATGGTGCACAATCCTTTTAATATGCTGCTGGATTTGGTTTGCTAGTATTTTGTTATGGAGTTTTGCATCTATATTCATAAGGGATATTGGTTCTTAGTTTTCTTTTGTTTTGATGTCATTCTATGCTTTTGTATCATGATAATACTGGTCTCATATACTGGGTTGGAAGGTGTTATGACACTTAACTTTTTGAAAGAATTAGTGAAGAGTTGGCATTAAAAAACAAAACAAACAAACAAAAAAACACCTTTATAGAATTCACCAGAGAAGCCACCTGGGCCTAGCCTTTGCTTTATGTGAAGTTGTTTGATTAGCAATCCAACCTTTTTACTTGTTAAAGTTCTGCCTATTCAGATTTTCTATTTCTTCTTTAGTCACTTTCAGTAGATTGTGAATTTCTAGGAATTTGTTGTTTATATCTTAGTCAATCCACTGTCATATGGTTGTTCATAGTATTCCCTTGTCATTCTGTTTACTTCTGCAAAGTTAGTAGATATGTCCCCATTTTCATCAAAGATTTTAATAATTTGAGCCTGCTTTTTTTTCTTTTTTTCTTCTTTCTTTCTTTCTTTCTTTCTCTTTCTTTCTTTCTTTCTTTATTTCTTTATTTCTTTCTTTCTTTCTTTCTTTCTCTCTCTCTCTCTCTTTCTTTTGTAGGTTGGTCTTGCTAAAGGCTTGCCAATTATGTTGATCTTTTTCAACAACCAAATTTTGGTTTTGTTGATTTTCTCTATTGATTTCTATTTTCTATTTCATTTATCTCTGCTAAATATTTATTTTCTTCCATCTGCTTTGTTTTCTGTTTAGTTTTCTCTTCTATTTTTAATTTTCTTTTTAAGGTGGAAGATTAAGTTATTAATCAGAAACCTTTCTTATTCTCTGATGTAGGTATTTACATCTGAACCCTGAGTACTGTTTTCACTGCATCCAATAAGTTTTAGTATGCTGTGTTTTTATCTTCGTTCATCTGAAAGTATTTTCTAATTTCCTAATGACTTCTTATTTAACCCACTGGTTATTTAGAAGTGTGACATTTAATCACCACATATTTTTGAATCTCCCTAATTTCCTTCTGTTATTTGTTTCTAATTTTATTTTATTGTGATGCATTATTACAATTGTTTCAAGTTTATTGAGACTTATTTTATGGCCTAACATGTGGTCTATTCTGGATAATGTTCCATACGTACTTGAAAAGTAAGTGTATTCCATTGTTTTGTAGAGTGTTCTGTATCTCTCTATTAGGTCCATTGGTTAACAGTATTGTTCAGTTTTTGATGTCCTTGTTCATCTTCTGTCTAATTGTTCTATCCATAATTGAAAGTGTAGTATTCAAATCTCAAGCTATTATTGTTTAATTCTCTATTTCTCCCCAAAATTCAGTCACTGTTTGATTCATGTGTTTTGGGGCTCTGTTGTTAAGAGCATATATATTTATAATCGTAGTGTCTTCTTGATTGACTGATCCTTTTATAATTATAAAATGTGATTCTCTTTCTCTAATAACACTTTTTGGTTTTAAGTCTATTTTGTTTGATATTAGTATAGCTACTCCAGCTCTATTTTGGTTACTATTTGCACGGCATACTTTTTCCATTCTTTTACTTACAAACCATTTGTGTCTTTTGAATCCTAAATATACATAACTTGTAGTTGAATTGTGTTTTCTTATCCATTCTGCCAGTCTCTAAATTTGAGAATTTAAGCTATTTACATTTAATGTAAATGCTGGTAAGGTAGGGTGTATGTCTGCCAGCTTGCTATATATCTTGTCTTTTCTCATTCCTTTATTCCTTCATTACTTCTGTCTTTGGTATTAAATAAATATAATACAGTGTACTATGTAGTTCCTTTGTTGTTTCTTCCATATATATTTTTCGTTATTTTCTTGGTGGTTACTATGGGGATTACCATTAATTCTTAATTTACTACAATCTAGGTTGAATTCATGCCACCTTAATTTCAATAGCATATAAAAACTTTGTTTCTATATCATTCCATTCTTCTCACATCTTATTTAATCCATTTATCTGTTGATGGACATTTAGGTTCTTTCCATGCCTTGGCAATTGTAAATGATGCTGCAATAAACATTGGGGTGCATGTATCTTTTTTTTAACATCTTTACTGGAGTATAATTGCTTTACAATGGTGTGTTAATTTCTGCTTTATAACAAAGTGAATCAGCTATACATAAACATATGTCCACATATCTCTTCCCTCTTGCATTTCCCTCCCTCCCACCCTCCCTATCCCACCCCTTTAGGTGGTCACAAAGCACAGAGCTGATCTCCCTGTGCTATGCAGCTGCTTCCCATTAGCTATCTATTTTACGTTTCGTAGTGTTTATATGTCCTTGCCACTCTATCACTTTGTCACAGCTTACCCTTCCCCCTCCCCGTATCTTCAAGTCCATTCTCTAGTAGGTCTGCATCTTTATTCCTGTCTTGCCCCTAGGTTCTTCATGACTATTTTTTTTTTTAGATTCCATATATATGTGTTAGCATACGGTATCTGTTTTTCTCTTTCTGACTTACTTCACTCTGTATGACAGTCTCTACGTCCATCCACCTCACTACAAATAACTCAGTTTTGTTCGTTTTTATGGCTGAGTAATATTCCATTGTATGTATGTGCCACATCTTCTTTATCCATTCATCTGTTGATGGACACCTAGGTTGCTTCCATGTCCTGGCCTTTGTAAATAGAGCTGCAATGAACATTTTGGTACGTGACTCTTTTTGAATTATGGTTTTCTCAGGGTATATGCCCAGTAGTGGGATTGCTGGGTCCTATGGGAGTTCTATTTTTAGATTTTAAAGGAACCTCCATACTGTTCTCCATAGTGGCTGTATCAATTTACATTCCCACCAACAGTGCAAGAGGGTTCCCTTTTCTCCACACCCTCTCCTGCACTTATTGTTTGTAGATTTTTTGATGATGGCCATTCTGACCGGTGTGAGATGATATCTCATTGTAGCTTTGATTTGCATTTCTCTAATGATTAATGATGTTGAGCATTCTTTCATGTGTCTGTTGGCAATCTGTATATCTTCTTTGGAGAAATGTCTATTTAGGTCTTCCACCCATTTTTGGATTGGGTTGTTTGTTTTTTTCATATTGAGCTGCATGAGCTGCTTGTAAATTTTGGAGATTAATCCTTTGTCAGTTGCTTCATTTGCAAATATTTTCTCCCATTCTCAGGGTTGTCTTTTCCTCTTGTTTGTGGTTTCCTTTGCTGTGCAAAAGCTTTTAAGTTTCATTAAGTCCCATTTGTTTATTTTTGTTTTTATTTCCATTGCAACAAAAAGAATAAAATATCTAGGAATAGACCTGCCAAAGGAGACAAAAAGACCTGTATGCAGAAAACTATAAGACACTGATGAAAGAAATTAAAGACGATACAAATAGATGGAGAGATATACCATGTTCTTGGATTGGAAGAATCAACATTGTGAAAATGACTCTACTACCCAAAGCAATGTACAGATTTAGTGCAATCCCTATCAAACGACCACTGGCATTTTTCAGAGAACTAGAACAAAAAATTTCACAATTTGTATGGAAACACACAAGACCCTGAATAGCCAAAGAAATCTTGGGAAAGAAAAACGGAGCTGGAGGAATCAGGCTCCCTGACTTCAGGCTATACTACAAAGCTACAGTAATCAAGACAGTATGGTACTGGCACAGAAACAGAAATATAGATCAATGGAACAAGATAGAAAACCCAGAGATAAACCCACGCACATATGGTCACCTTATCTTTGATAAAGGAGACAAGAATATACAGTGGAGAAAAGACAGCCTCTTCAATAAGTGGTGCTGGTAAAACTGGACAGCTACATGTAAAAGAATGAAATTAGAACACTCCCTAACACCATACACAAAAATAGAAACAAAATGGATTAAAGACCTAAATGTAAGGACAGACACCATCAACCTCTTAGAGGAAAACATAGGCAGAACACTCTATGACATAAATCACAGCAAGATCCTTTTTGACCCACCTCCTAGAGAAATGGAAATAAAAGCATGTATCTTTTTGAATTAGTGTTTTTCCTTCTTTCAGATAAATATCCAGGAGTGGAATTGTTGGGTCATATGGTAGTTCTATTTTTAATTTTTTGAGAAACCTCCATACTGTTTTCCACAGTGGCTGCTCCACTTTAAATTCCCACTAACAGTGTGCTAGCATTCTCCTTTCTCCACATCCACACCAACACTTGCTACTTGTGGTCTTTTTGATGATAGCCATTCTGATAGGTGTGTGGTGATATCTAATTGTGATTTTAATTTGCATTTCTGTGATGATTAATGAAGCTGAGCATTTTTTCATGTGACTGTTTGGAAAAAGATGTCTATTCAGGTCTTCTGCCCATGTTTTAATAGGGTTATTTGTTTTTATTTATTTATTTTTCTTGATATTGAGTTATATGAGCTATCTATATATTTTTGGTATTAACACTTTATCGTTCATATTATGCATATATTTTCTCCCATTCAGTAGGTAGTCTTTTTGTTTTGTTGTTGGATTCCTTAGCTGTGCAAAAGCCTTTAAGTTTAATTAGTTCCCATTTGTTTATTTTTGCTTTCTTTGCTTTAGGAGACAGATCTAAAATAATACTGCAATTATTTATGTCAAAGAGTGTTCTGCGTATGTTTTCTTCTAGGAATTTTATGGTCTCAGCCATTAATCTTATTGAGAATCTCTTGTACATGATGAGTTGCTTCTCTCTTGCTGCTTTCAAAATTCTCTCTTTGGCTTTGGCTTTTGAGTTTGTATCTAGGTGTGAATTTTAAAAATATTCCCCTACTTGGAATTCATTGAGCTTCTTGTATTTGCAGACTGTTTTCCATCAAATTGGAAAGTTTTTTGACATTATATCTTAAAATATTTTGTCTACCCTTTTCTATCCTCTGCTTCTACAACTCCCATTATGTGTATGTTGGTACACTTGAAGGTGTCCCACAAACCTCTGAGGTGCTACTCATTTTTCTTCATTCACTTTCCTTTCTTTTTCTCTAACTGGCTAATTTCAATTGTTATCAAGTTTACTGATTCTTCTTCTGCCTGCTTAAATCTGTTTTAGTGAATTTTTCTTCCTTTTAGTGATTTTTATCCTTTCAGTTATTGTACTTTTCAACTCCAGTATTTCTAGTTGGTTCCTGTTTTATAAATTCTGTCTCTTTATTGATATTTGCTATTTGGCTTGAATTGTTCTCATTCTTTTAGATTTTTGCACAATCTTTCCTTTGGTTTATTTCTTTTTTAACAAATTTAGTTGATTTAAAATCTTTGTCTAGTAAGTCCAGTATCTCTGCTTCCTCAGGAATGGTTTGTATTCATTGCTTTTTTATATGTTTGTGGGCTCTACTTTCTAGTTTCTTTGCATATCTCATATTTTTGTTGAAAATTTGACTTTTTAAATAATATAATGTGGCAAATCTAGAAATCTGACTCTCCCTTTCTCTCTCCAGGGCTTTTTTTGGGCACTGCTTATTGTACTAGTTGCTGTTTGTTTGTTCAGTAACTTTTCTGAGATAATTTTAAGTAGTCTCTTGTATTCTTTGTCATGGATTGCCACTGAAGTCTCTGCTTGGTAGCTTAGTGGTCAGCTACTGATTGGACAGATATCTCCTTAAATACTTAGAACCACTAAAACTCCCAGGGCTCTGTTGCCTTTTGAACTATGTCTTCAACACTTACCCAGGAAGTTTATAACTGTGCTATAGCCTTCACTTCCTGCTAATGCAGAGCCTCAAGGCTAGCCAGAGGAAAGAACTTATGATGTTCTCATGTCTTTCCTGAGCATGCACAAAACCCTAGGTATGTCTGTGGTCTTCTAGATTACCAGGAATGTGTCAGAGATTTTCAAAGTCTCTATGAAAATATAATTACTATTTTTTTTAAGTTTTTGGCTAGTTTCTTGTTTACCTCAACTATTATCTATTGCCTCAGGCAGCTGTGTGACAAATACATCCCTTCCCTGGGGAGAGTTTTAGCACTGGGTGACCAATAAATATAAGCCTTTTGAATCAGGTCTTTCAGGGAACCACCACACAGGTCAAATAATGACAATTGTTTGGGAATTAAATCTGCTCTGTCCACTCCAGCACCTAGAATGGGGTTTATTTTCAAGGCTACTACTGGCCTGGAGCAGGGTGATAGGGCTGGGGTAAGTAAAAATGCCATAGAGCTCGCTGTTCTTAACATGACTGGGGTGTTTTTTTTTCCATAAATGCTACTTGGGTTGATGCAAACCTTTGGCTAATTTCCGCAAATCTTAAAAAAAAATGTTATGAATTTGTTTGTCAGTTATTTCATTGCTTTTGTGAAGAAGTGAATATTTGGAGGTCATTACTCTACCATTTTTACTGACATCACCACAGCCACCTTCTTTGTAATCCTTCTAAGACCCTCTCAAGAGAATGAATAGCTAAATTTCAATCAGAAGTTAGTTAAAACAAAGTGTTTTTCCCATCCAGATTAATTAAGGACCTGACTGGCCCTTACTTACTTCCCATTTTCCCTAAGGCATTCAACTGTTCACTCAAAGGTGCCAGGGCCCTTGAATGGACTCCCTTTTCCTTGCAGATTCCTCAAAGCCACTCGAGTCCAAGACTAAGGCACCTCCAACCATGCAATCCCCCTTCGAAGGTGAGTTTTACTAGGGTTCTGCGGGAGTAGGAAAGGTCTGAAATGGTTTCATAGAAGCCAAGGGAGGAAGCCCAATGCCATCAGATGGGTAATAAGAGGTCATTATGTTCTTCATAAGGAAATTAGTACTAAAGAAATGGAAATAAGAAAGATTTAAGGGTCATGATGAAGTGGAATCATGAATATATATATTCTTCTTTGTGAAAATGTCTGAAGCAAAAGGAAGGAGAGAATTTGAATAATCCCATGGGAAAAGTGAGAAAAGAGAAAACTGTGACTTCTGCTTTGCTCCTAGTCTGACTTGCTATAGGACTTTAAGTATATTGCCTCCACTCTATTGGCCTTCTTCCCATCATAAACAGTGAAAAACTAAGGTACCTTGCTTTATGGTAATAGTGGTCAATGACATGGCCAGGAATTGCAGAAAGCTTAGCACAGATACCCACAGAAGGACTTCAAACTTTGCAGTCACCCTACACCTCACAGTTCCTTTCTGGAAGAGAGGCCTCTAACCCTAACACACTTGTTGTCATAGCAACATCCACAGTGAACTCATCCCAGGGCTGGACCACTGAAGTGGATGGCTACGTTGGAAAGACAAGTGCTGGGCCAGGTAAGGGCAATGTTAAGAATTCTAGCCTTCCCTTTTGGCTGTGAACTTTGCAACTGAAACTTTCCACTATATACAATGTTCTATGTCATTCAAATGCCTAGGCCAATCAGTCATCAACCAGTGGGTCTGAAATAACTTGTTTATACGTGGAGTCTCTAGCTTCTCTCAAGTCTTTCTCATGGGCTTAGGGTTTTGTTTGTCTCTCTGGCTAGCTAAGAAATTTAGGAGAAGATGGAAAAGAAAGAAGTGTGAACTGGTCTGGACTGATCCTTGGAGTCACTGTTGCTAGACTCGTTTTCAACCAGATATCACTTGGTCTTGTTTTACCTCCTAGGAAATGGCCTGCCCATCTTTGCCATAATTCTCATCATCTCCTTCTGCTGTATTGTGGTCACCACCATGACTTATATCATGGTCTGCCGGAAGACATCCCAACAGGGTGAGTGATAAGTATGATTGGGTGGCTCTTGCTCATTCATTCATTCATTCAGCAGTATAGTTGAGCATAAACTCAGTATCAAGCACTATGTTAGGCACTTCAAAGGACTCCTAGCCTAGTGTGAAAGTGAGGGTAGGGGGTCCATGGAGACAGACATGCAAGACAACAATGAGAATATAACTTATGAAAGTTAATTCACAAATCTTTGGTACCCAACCGAGTACAGCATCTACATAATGGGTTTTCTAATGAGGATGCAAGAGAAGGAGAAGTCACAGTCCTTGACCTCAAGTTGCTTACAATTTGATTGATGGAATCAAGGTAGAAGCGTGGAGTTTATCAATAACAGTACATAGCTATAAAGGCTATGGACTCAAAGCCTGGAGAAGACAATCAATGCTAAAGGGATCCAGAGGACAGGAGAGTCAGTTAGGGCTAGAGTAATTAGCAAGGGATTTCAGAAGGAGGCGGGACTTAGACCATTCCTTGGAGGATGAAAACCATTTGAAAGGGAGCAATAGTCTAGGAAGGAGAAACTATAAGAGTAAAGGGGTAAAATGGTGAAATATGAATGTGAGTGGAGTCATCAATAAAGAAAATTCACGTAGCCAAGCAATAGAGAAATACAGGGGGAAAGGAAAGCTTATTCCTGATTATAGAAGGTCTTGAATGACAGGTTAAGGAATTTGGACTTTCTTCTCTAAGCCTTGCATTAAAAATCGCTAAAAATTATTTAAGCCGAGGAGTGACATGATTACTGTGTAGTTGTCAGGGCCATTTAACGTCTGTTTGCCAGAAGAGGAGGAAAAAGAATTTGGATGTTGATATCTAAGTGAAACATAACTATACCTCAGTTCCTGTTGCACTAGCTATTTTAACTAGCATTTGTGTGTCTCTTCGTTTGTAGTAGCTCTTACTCCCAAATAGTCTGGTTTCTACCATGGGTCTCTCCAACCAAAAAAGAGAAGGGAGCCTTGAGTGTTTCCTTATCCTGGGTCTCAAGCATAAGCTCTGGTCTTGGCCAACTGCCATGGCTACGACCCATGAGGCTAAACTTGGATGTGGAGATATCTCAAGTGGTCACAAATCCCAGGAGTACTAAAAGGAAAACATTCATTATAGTCTCAATGAGACTGGATATAAACTGTAATCCTATTAGATTATTTTCCTTTCAAAAACAGTCCAGGACTCCTCATGACTCAGGGGGTAGAGGTCAAAATGTAACATCCTATTCAAAGCCTTCTGTAATTTGGCTCTGGCCTATCTTGTCAATCCCCACCATGCCTTTATACTTATTTTCATTTCCAGACACTGGAGTCAAGCAGGCAAATAGGCCACACACCTCATGCCTTTATAGTTTTCCCTTCCTGGATTGCCTTCCCAGAATTCCTGCTTTCTACCTCTCTATAAGGGAGACAGCCTTAGGGCATCAATCCAATTTAACATGTAGTTATTGAGTGCCTACTATGTACCACGCATTAGGCATATAAAAATGAAAAAGACCTACAGTATAGTAGCTGCCAGGCCAATTGGGGAGGTAAGACATGGAAATACAGGGCTCTATCACAAAGCAAAATTGCTGCAGCATGCTGTGTTTGCTTTGTTGTGGTTTAATGTATGCATTCCCTGTTGCACCTCTGAAAGATTACAAGCTCCTAGAGGGCAGTACCAAGAGATATCCATCTTTGTACTAGGCTAGAGCCTTTAAGCCTGCATGGAATGTAGACTTCTCCTCCACTGACACTAGGGAGCAATGGTGACTTATTCCAGGATCTTTCCTGGGTGCAGGGTGGGGATAAGTGAATTTGGGAACGTCTCAAGCCAAAGTCCCGGGCATCAGACTAATTCAGACCCTTTTACCTGGGCTCTGGATGGCTGCCAAGTTTCTCACAAGGACTCCCTGGGGATCTTTGGCAAGATTCCTGGGTGGAGAGTGGATCCAGTTCCAGTGTCCCTCCCCCCACCATACCAAGCGACTGCTCCAGCCCAATGTCCAGAGTCAGAGTATGTCAAAGATGACAGTGATAAAGTGTGCTTCCTTTTCATTTCCCTGATAAATCTGCATCCCTGTATTTCAACTCACCTTCCCAACAGCTCCTATTTGTTGGAAGGCTGAGACATATTGAGATCCCCCTTTCTGTCTCTCCTTCCCTTACTTTTTGACAAGTACTCATGCTTGGTCCTTACTCACTCCCCATGGAGACTTCTGACCTGATTCTTCCTTTTTTTCTAGAGCATGTCTGTGAAGTGGCCAGGTAAGATAACCTCTCCTCTTCTATCTTCTGACCCATTCCTTGCCCTCAATTTTGTTCGTCACTGGCATAGAGGAAAGGGGGTTTGGCACAGACCCAATCTTAAGCCCAGAGGCCTTCAGGGTCAGGGCACAACTTTCTTCCCTCTCTGAAGCATCTTCTGTGGTACTGTCTTGGCCCAGTGAACACACAAAATAATTTAGGTCCTCTAGCCCTCCATTCCCAGAATCCCTGGGTGGCAAGTGCCTGAGGGTCAGTTGGCAAGAATTGGGGCAGAAAAGTAGGAAACCAGGGTACCAGATTCAAGTTTCTTCTCATGGGTGGTGGGATCTTGGACCACAGGGTGCATGCCGAGGAGGCCAGTGACCCTGGTGAAACCATGAGGGTGGCCATCTTCACAAGTGGCTGCTCCAGTGAAGAGCCAGCTTCCCAGACACTGGACAACGACTACTCTGATGAGCCTTGCCTGGGCCAGGAGTACCAGATCATCGCCCAGATCAATGGTGACTATGCTCGCCTGCTGCACACGGTTCCCCCAGATTATGAGCTTCTGGTCACCAAGGGCAAGAGCAGCTGCTAAAAATGTCCTACTGGGCCAAGGTCTGTTGACATAATTGCTTATTCATCCCTGGCATTCTGCATGGCCCCTTTCCCTGCTATCTTTCTTCCTGGATAGTCCAAAGTGTCTTCCTTGTCAACATTGGGGTTGCTAAGAGTGAATGGTTTTGCCTAAGAAGTTGTCATATGCACCTCAAGCAAGCCTGCTGCTGGGTCATGCCTTAGGCCCTTCTAGTATCCCTGCCTGGAGCTTCCATTGCTTCTCTCCAAACACCAGAGGGAAGTGCCCATAGCACTAGGACTTGGTCATCATGCCTCCAGACACCACTCAACTTTGACCTCTTACCACTGAATGACCAGAGGGAAGCTCAGCTCTGGCAGCTCAGGGAACCAGTTGGGTTTAGGATCACTTCCCTTTCTCTAGTGCCAGATAGCTTTTAATTGAGATTGTCATGTAACAGGCCAGGGTTCAGTTCTGCTCCTGTACTGTGAGTCTAGTGTTCTGGTATTCTTCTGATGCTCAATAAATATCTAAACATAACAGCAACTTTGGTCATATTGGTCCTCTCTCAAGGACCTACCAAGAGTGATTAAAGTGAGACTAGTTGAGATGGCTGGGGCCCTGGGAGTATGGATAGCACCTTTGCTTTTTTGTTTTTTCCTCCTTCCCACCCATGGTACCCTTACCTCATTTCAGCAGTGAGCTCACTGGAACACAATGAATATTTGGTAAAACAGTACTCAGCTGCCTTCTATTCCCTTCTTAATCATCCTGCCAGCTCCACCTGGGTGACTCTTCCCAGGTAAATTGGAAACCTAAAAAAGGAGTCTTTCTTCTGTCTCAGCAGACTGTGGGTGCAGAGATAAAGAGCTCCCCCTTTTTCCAAAGTATGAATGCATCACCCTCAAGGATTTCCACCTCCTAGAATCCTAAAACCTTTGGAGTAGTTGTACTCTTCATAGATCGTCTTTATCTCTTGGCCCCTTCTTACAATGTGGGGTAGAGGTCAGAACAGGGAAGTCTCTCTTCTCAAACAGGAATAGGCACTAGGAGTGTGAGTGTGTGTGTGCGTGCATGTGTGTGTGTGTTTATCTGTCTGTATATGTGCACACACAATACACCTTTAAATTAATCTCCTCAGAGAGGAACTGTTCTGGGTCAGTTCATCACTGTTTCTTTTCCCTCAGGTAATGCATGTCAAATCAACTTCTTCACCCTTTATGGAAGCTGACATGTGCCACTTTTGGTTACAATGCAATTCCAAGGTCAGCTCAGGTTTAACCAGCAGCTGCTCCCCTATGAATTGATTACAGAAGTCAAAATCATACGTAAAAGTAAACAAAGAGTCCTTCGCTTTACAGGAAGGAACGAAAGTAATGAATCAAGGAGCACATCCATCCCTGGGACCCATATGCCTTTTGTTGTTGCTACATAAATTGTTCCAGAGTAGAAAAAAAATGAAGGTAAACTTCTAAACTCTTTCTATGATGCAGGTTAACACTGATACTGCAAGTTAATTAAATGCCACAAGATAACAAGATAAAACAAGATAAAATTACAGACCTAGGAGCATATATTTATTGCAGCAGGAAACTTCTAGAGATCATCTCTGCCCAAAACCTGATAATCTTTTTCATACAAGACAAGCCAGTGAGAAAGTCCTAAGTATAAGGCTAGACCAAATATGCAGAATAGGCTAAACAAAAATGGTATAATAACACAGGACGTGTCTTAGGCAGGTAGTTGGGTGGAGAAAAGTAGAGGAGTAAAAAGACAAGATCTCCAGAAGAGAGGAGAGATATGAAGTTCCTCTAAGGCAATTTCTCAAATTTTGTTCCATGGAACACTCGACCCAGGAAATGGCCCACAGAAAAAAGTTTCCATGATCAGATAAACATGGGAAATGCTTCATTCTATGGCCCTCTCTTGGAGATTTCCAATGGAACATTACAATATTAAAGTCTCTGAAAAATCCTGCAATAAAGCATCTGTATAACTTTTTGTTACCAAGTAATTCCAAAACTTACTTGCCCTCTGAGTCTACAGTTTTGCCCTCCTCCTCTGACTCTTGACCCTATTTCTCAGGAAGAAAAACCCTCCATGTTGGCAATTACCTCACACACCCTATAGCACTGCAGTGACCAAAGTTTAATTGTTTTCTTACAAAATTCCTGGGTAGCATTTGGCCCAAAGGCCCAAAACTAATAGACTAGTGGAAAGTCTATCAACCAATAAACAGTTATTAAGTATTTTCTGTTACCTGAGTACTGTGCTGGGGCTGGAGTAGGGATGGAATGGGGAGGCAGCAATTAAGGAAAGAGTATTGTTCTCTAGGAGCTCACAATCTAGTGGGGAATTCAAAAATATCCCCTGCAAAAGTCCATTAACAATTCAAGGTGTACCATTTGGCAGTAGGAGATAAAAGGGTACATACAAGCACCCAGGCAAGGAGTGCTTTGAGAATGAAGAAGGAAAGAGTATAAGTTGACTTTCAAAAGTCCTTGGAAAGACTGGACTTTGGCTGGGCCAAGAAGTATGAGAAAGAATTGGATAAGAAGAGAGAAATGAAGAAGGTGTTCCCAGGAGGAGAAAAAGCATGAAGAAAAAGAGAGAGATAGGTAAGGTCAAAGTGTGTTAAGAAGCCAAGGTTAAATGTCCAGAAACTGGGTGTCTAAGCCCTGTGATGATGCTTGTGTGAGAATTCAGATGTCCTTGCTAGGGAACTCTGACAGGGGAATGTGAAGGGAGAAAGTGATGAATAAAGGAGTACTTCCATCCCTGGGGCCCGTATGCCTTTTCAAGACTATTGTATCCCCCTAGGGCTCCCACTGTGTGTAGCAGAGCTGCTTCATTTTCCCTCCGACACCCTCAGGTACAATGCTTTAATCCCCTCAAAGTCACCGAAAATAACTTCTGAGAGCTTAGTTGGTACTTGGTGTGTGTTCTTGTATCCAGCTGTCAGTCTATCTGCTGTATCTCAACTGTCCTGGCCTGGAGCTGCTAGGCATATGCCGCACTTGGGGTATTTGACAAACTGACACTCTACTACATGGAGTGTCTAACTCAGCTTGTCAAATACACGGAGCGTGGCACTGCAGGAGGCTGGGCCAGGGGCTTCAGTGTGGAGGCAAGATCTTCCTGGGAGATATGGCCCTGGAGGGAAAGAAAGAGAAAGGAGTCACACCCTGAGCACCAGGGAAACTGCAGAGGCTATAGGGACTAGCTGAAGTACCAGAATAAGGAAGTGAACAAAATAGGCAATAAGGCTTCTAACCAGAAGAGGCATCCTTAGGGTATGTAAGAAAGACCCACTTGATCCTGCAGGTGAAGCCCCAGTGCTCAGCTGAGGGGGTCCTCAGGCCTGAGTCCTATAGCTATGGCATTTCTAGGGGTCCGGAGCTTCAATGAGATTCTCTATGCAGCAGAGAATGTACAATTTGGTCATTGTCCTGCCTCCCTGACCTCAAGAAAGGACCAGGTCCCAGAGTCAATGTCCATGTCCCACCTTCCCAACTCTCTCAGCCTATGTTCTCACAGTGTTATGACTATGGATATAGGCTTTGAGGTTAAGCACGGGCATGAATTCTGGCTCTTCCATTGAGTAGCTGAGAAATCTTGGATAAATCATTTCATCTCTTTGAGCTCTAGGTTTCCACATCCACAAAATGGGTGTAAGTGTAGTACTTACCTAATAAGTTATTGTGAGAATGACATGAAATAATGTATGTAAAGCCCTTAGGTCAGTATTTGATACATAACAAATGCTCCAAAAAAAAAAAAAAAAAAGGTGGTTGAACTACCACAAGGAAAGCAAAGGCCATTGACCACTGACTTAACAGGGTCAGGACAATGAAACAGGAATTTCTTATGGTCTCAGCCTTGCCTAACATGATGCACTTAACCCATCTGGACTCAAGAATGGCAGCTATAAAAAGACCTTCATATAGTTTCACCTACTCATGTTATGAAGGAGGAAATGAAGGCTCACACTGAGGATGAGAGTTGCTAAAGATCATACAAGTTGTACACAGTTTGGGGTTGTGCCCTATGTCATCCCATTGTGCCCTCCAGTTTTCCTCACTGGTCCTTTTACCTCCATGCTCTGTATATCTCTCTGGGAAAAGGGAGACACATCAAAAAGGAAGGCAAAATATAGGCAGTGGACTTGGCAGTGAGGTACTGGGATCATTCAACCCACAGCCATCAGAGAAATAAAGAAGCTGCCAGGAGCATGATCAGGCCTGGAACTTCTGAGAGAATTCACTTGGCAATACCCAGATACTGTTGCTAAAAATTCCAGGTAGTCCGTGTTAAATTCCTCCCTTTCCCAGTTGTGGTAGTTGATCTGTGAGAAAGTAGCTGGCTTATATTATATACTGGCATGAAAAGAGGCAAACATTCCAAGGAACGTAAAACTGCCCCATGAGGTCAGAAAGCCTTATCCCAGCTAAGACAAGGCAGAGGGACTTGTCTTTCAGCAAAAAATCATAGTGCATTAAAAAAAACTTAACTCTTTCAGGTAAATGTATGTTGATAAGCAGGTGACATGTTCCTCCAATTTGTTATCTGAGAGTGACTTCAAACCTAAAGCTCTAAATGATATTTTCCATCCCCTCATTTCCCTCTCTACTTACCCAAGCCACCCAGAAGTGTGGCTTTTTCAGCCAAAGCAACAATCTTGGTCACCAGATATGGCATAGTGGAAAGAATCAGACAAACTTAGATTCTAATGCTGCATTGGGCACTAATTAGCCAATCATGGCTTTGGGAAAGTTTTCCTTTAGGCTTCAGTTGTCCTTTGAGCTTCAGTTGTCTTCTCTGGAAATGCGGACAAGAAGACTTACCTGGCAAAGTTGTCAGGAAAGTGTTTGGTGAGCTTTCCAGAGCCTCTCATATAGGAGCTCACAGGCACCTTGGCTCAGTCCCTGGATCTGTGAGTGGAAGCCAATCAAGGAAGCTGATTAATAGAGTTTGGGTTCAGGGTAGTGGGAGAGAGAGAACTGGACTGATGCCTTTCTTCTATCATCATCCTTACTGGCTACCAGCTTCTGTGAGAAGACCTGGATAAACTGAAGGTGTCCACAGCCTCCTGAATGCCCTTTCTGACTTCATCAAAAAGGAAGAGAGGTATGAGGAGGCTAAAGGTTCTTTCTTAGTACCTGAAGTTTAAGAGCCTTATAGACTATTTTGCCCCAGTATTAATGGAAAGAGGCAGTGGCTGAGCTGAAACTATATTGGTTTTATTTCCACATTTGATGTTTTAGTTCATGCCTCTCCAACAGAGTGTATATAAGGAAAGCAGGTTCAGCTGAGAAAGGCTGGCCAGACCCATAGGAAGAAAAGATGGATATCTACGTGGAGTGATACTGAGGGTCCCTGAAAGTTTTCTCTTGGTCTGTTATACTACATAAAATATCATTTGCTCCCTGTCTACCCTGGGAGGGCTAACACACCAAGCAGTAAGACCTGCCCTGCAACTGACCCAGTTGGGCCCCTTCATACTGGGAGCAGTATGGACTTTTTTTCAGGCATAGTTCAACCCCCTGCTCAGCCCCACCCAGAGATATTTACTCAGCATCACTCTCATGTCCTTTCCCAACAGAGGGCTAAAAACTATCAAAATAAGGGATATAAAAACTAAACGAGTCTCTAGACACTGTCCATCTAATCCTTCCCCTCCTCTTCTTTGCAGAAGAGGTCAAAAATATGAGCCCTAGAATGGAGAAAGGACTTGTTCAAAGATACACAATGAGTAAATGGCAAAACCAGGACCATTATTCAAATATCCTGATCCTGGTTCCAGAGAACATTCCACTTCCATTTGGCTGTCCCCTAAACAGCCTGTTTGGAGAGGAAATGTCATTCTCCTTTCTCATCATTATAAGCTCCAGGACAGAAGGGTACCAATGGGACACTTCTTCTCCCTTACCCTTGATCCAGAATTCCTGAGAAGGGTCCAAGGAGAATGGGATGAACAGATCCAAGCCATATTTGGTAGCCATGGACACTGCCCCAGTTTGGGAATCCAAGCAGAGAGGACAAGTTGATACTATACCTGTTACTGGAGTGGTGCCTTCATCTTGTAGGAGGCATAGGTTCCCTGGTGATGAGTCAACCTGCAGAGGCCAGAGGGAACTGAGCTTTATGCTGTGAGCAGGAAGGTCTTATGTTTTGAAGGGCCCTTGGTGTCTTCAAGAGGAAACAGAAATGAGGAAGATAAGGCTGAGGTTAGCCAACGGAAATCTGGGTGCAAAATGACAAAAGAGTGCCGTTGTGAAAGGGTCTCCTACTGCAGCAACAGTCCTCACTGCCATGTCCTCACCCACTGCCAGCTGAACTCCAACAGATACTAACTCCCCAAGCTGCAGAGAGTCTGAGCAGAAAGCCCTGGCTGCCCTAGGCTCGACCTATGGCCAGGGAGTTTTCCCCAGGTTTACTGAAGAGTCCTGGGATGTCAAAGCTGAGATATTATCAAATAAAAATCCCCATTGTTAAAATTGAGAAACTGACCCCCTGAGGGATAAAAGGAAATGCTTGATATCAAAAAGCAGATTAGCGGTATACCTAGAATTTGAATCCATTTCTGTCAACTCCAAATCATGTGTTCTCTCACCCTGTCAGAATGCCTCCTGGTCCTGAAACACCCATTTTATCTCCCCTGGCACACAAACATAATTAGCAGGGCCCAGTGAAAAATGAAAAGGAAGGGCCCTTTGTAAAAAAAAATTAAAAATTCAAGATGGCAACAGCAGAACATTAAGCTAAGTTTGGGGTCTTTCTAAGCATGAGGCCCTGTGAAAGTTTACAGGTTACATGCCTATGAAGCTGGGCCTGCTAACACAGCTCTGCCCACAGGTCACATTCTGGCATCCAGGGAGCTTACAGACAGAAAGAAAAAAGAAAATTCACATCTATGAAAGTATTTATTATGTGTTTTACATGTGTTATCTCATTTAATCAGCAACCATCTAGTATGGTATTATCATTATTCCTATTTATAGGTGAGGAAACTGAGACACATAGAAGTAAAGTAGCTTGCCTAAGGACACAAAACTAGGAAATAATGGAGAAGGCAGAATTTGTACTCAGGTCTTTCTGACTCAAATGTTAGGCTTTTTCTACTCTCCCATGTTGGTTACGAAGAAAGTGGTTGACCTTGAGAAGGAAAAGATAGTACCAGACACTTAAGTTCAACTGTGACCTTTAGGCTTCATGAGGGACATGACAGTTATGAGAAGAAAGTGAATGACTTCCTAGAGCCTTATGTTTGCAATCCTTGGGCAGTCCCCATTCACAGCCAGGAAGACTTTGGATTCCCATTATGCAGTGCTCTACATCATGAATCCTGATGACATGGCAGATGGGAGAGGCAATTCTTGCAATGCTTTCAGGGTATACTTACAGGATCACCTTCAATGATTGCAGTGCCCGTCTCAGTCCTTAGTCTACATAGAAGAAATAGGACCCTTGGCAGTACTCAAGCCTCGGTGAATAATCTATCCAAGCTACATGCAGTCATATAAATTCGGGTTCAAGAGAAAAGACCACATTCTGGGAGCCAGAAGTTTGGTGTCCTACTCCCAGATCTGTCAGCTCTGTTCCCTCCCTTAGTCTTAGTTTCCCATTTAACCAACAGAGGTTGAACTAGATGATCTTGGTGGCCTCTCCAACTCAAACATTCCCTGGTTCCTTTATAACCCCTTCCATACCTGCCCCTCTCTCACTATGGTCTTTCCTGTGTATGCAGAGCCTAGAGGCTCTAGGGGACAGCCTGGGATAGGGATTCACTTACACTCACACTACTCTGCAGAAAACTTCCTTCTACCAGAATAATTTATTGGCTTAGTCCTTGAAACCAGTTTCCCCAGATCTGGCTTCTAGAAAGATTCAATTCCTTTTTATTTTGGTTTCTGACTAAAGCTTGTGGTGGAGTCAGGGTTGTCCTGTGGGCACTTTTCTAGGGAGGGACCCTTCCTCCCTACTCATATCCTAGAGATTAAGTTCAGCTACCCACTCAGTTTTTTTTTCTCACTTATCAGTTAAGGTACTCTCCTAGCTTTTTAACAGAGGCCCTCTGGAAACAATGTCTTCACTTAAAGTAGTAATTAATGGTGGCCAACTTCAGCTTCATAGTAGATCCATGAAAGAAAAACTTTAAGGTGGGGTTGACATATATACACTAATATGTATAAAATAGATAACTAATAAGAACCTGCTGTATAGCACAGGGAACTCTACTTCACTTTGCTGTACAGTAGAAACTAACACAACACTGTAAAATAACTATACCCGAATTAAAAAAAAAAAAAAACAAAAACATTAGGAGCCAGGAGGATCTACAAATCATGCCTACTATGCAAAAGGTCTGAATTAGAGAAAATGACATGGGGCTCCTCGGAGCTCCTCTTTGCCTCACAAACACAAAGCATGTTTGGAAGGGCCAATTTGCAGCAACAGCACAAACGGGACTTTTCCTTTAGGTCTGTTGTCCAACCAAAAGACATAGAGTTCTTCCATTTTGGATGCTCTTTGGCTTGACCATGCTTATGAGGCGGGATGAGGGAGAAGAGAGTTGGATAGGGGGAGCAGGCAGACAGTGCAGGGGTCCCACACTGTAGATACATGCATTTATTCACTCAGTGCTGGAATGAAAAACAACACTGAATTTTGAGTCTGAGTCCCTGTGTCTTGGATCCTGTGTTATAGCCCCTGGATTATAGACCCAGCTCTGTAACATTAACTGTACGCCCTTGAAAAATCATGCACAGCCTGTCTGAGCATCAGTCACCACATCATACTGAAGAATTGTCAGGCTAGAGGGGAGAGGGATTCAGGCATGCACCCAAGGAAATATATATCTCTACAGTGTGAGACAAGTTGATGAAGGTACAAAGTACTATCAGAAGAGTGGGTAAGAAAGACATGATTCTTCCAGGGCAGAGGGTGAGGAAGTGGTGGTGATTAGAAAGGTTCTTAGAAAAGTAGGATCTTAGCTCGATTTTAAAAGATGGGGAGATAAAATAATGATGCTCACTGTCTCTAGAAAGCTTTCTCTGACCACCCCTTTCCTGACAAAATTAATGGCTCCTGGCTTTGCCTGCCTCTAGTCTCAAAAACCTCTCCACACTGCATTTATGTGTCTGTCTCTCCAAAAAGACCAAGAACTGCCCCAAATAGGACTGTATCTGATCCCTTCCTTTCTTCACAGGGCCAAGGATGAAATAGTTGCCCCAGAACTGTGAGGTGAATAAGTGAATGCATCAGTGCATAAGCAAATGAAAGAACCCAAGATCCCCACATTCCTTAGCTTACCTCACTTTCATGAAGGAACTGAGAAGCCCCCTTCAACATTGAGTTCAACTCTCTGCTCACCTACCCCCACTTCCTATAGGAAGCTTGTCAAGAAAATGCCCCAGGGACAACTGCAAAGCTGAGGCCACTTCCTGTGCAAGAAGCCAGTGTCCACACACTCCACCTCAACCCTGGTGATTGCTATGTGTATGATTGCACTGGGGCTTCCTCTGAAAGGAAATCCAAAGGCTGATGCAATGTACAGGGCACCCCCAGGCCAAGACTGAAGAACTTCATGTACTCATGGGCTTGGAGATAGAGGTTTCACTGTGAGGTTCCCCACAAACCCAGTGACAATGACAAGAAATGTGGCAGCAATTAACCTACCAACTATAACTCAACTTTATTCAACAAGGGTGTGTTGAGCACTTACTGGCTGCAAAGCTCTATGGTTGGCACCAAGGGGAAAAATAAATACACAGCAGAGCAGTATTATACATCTAATAAAAATACAATGTGAGCCACAAATTTTCTAATAGTGACATTAAAAATTTGAAATATAAATAGGTGAAAGTAATTTGATAGTATATTTTATTTAACCCAATGCATCCAAAATGTTATCTTAACCAGTAAACAATGGAAAAATGTTTTAATGAGGTATTTTACACTCTTTAAAATGTGGTGTGTATTTTAAATTTACAGTACACCACAATATGGCCTACCTATGTTTTCAGTGTTCAATCACCACACATAGCTAGTAGTTACCATGTGGGACAACAAAAGTATAAAATGTAGTCCCTTCCCTCAAGGAATTTACAGCCTAGTCCAGGATCCAGATTAATACATAAGCATGTACAAAGAACAAATACTATAGTGGTGGTGAATGTATGGAAACGAGCAGTGCACCTGAAGTCAGGAGACCCAGACTACAGTCTATTCTCTGCCACTGATTATCTGTGTGACCTTGAGTAAAGCCCTCTCTCTCTATGGGCCATATCTACAATGAGGCTGGACTAGATTCATTCACTCAACAAAAATATATTGAGTGTTTTCTAAGTATCAAGCATGGTGCGAGGCACTTGGGATACAGAGGAGAACAAGACACATAAGATGCCTACCTTCTTGGCACTTGCAGTGTGGTGGAAAATAGCTATTGAACAAATAATTACAGGCAAATATGACAAGAAAGGAGGAATCACAGAAAGCTAGGAGAACACAGGGAACCTAATCCACAAGGCTTGAATAGGTCAAGAAAACCTCTCAAAGGAAGTGACCTTTGAAGTGTGACTGAAGAATAAGAAAAAATGAACAGGTGAGCCAAGTGAATAATTGTTGAAAACCCATTCCAGGCAGAAGAAACAGCATGTGTAAAAGCTCTGAGATGGGAAAATATGTGGCATATTCCAAGAAGATTAGGAGGCTGATGTGGTCTGGAATAGAGTAAGCAAAGGAAAGAATAGCTCAAAGAAAAGTGGGAGAGGTAACAGGAGGCCAAACTGAGGAAGCCCTTGTATATTATGTTGAGGGCTTGAAACTTATCCAATGAGACATGAGAAATCAGAGAATGTACAGGTGGTGCAATACTCTTCCATCTTCAAGACAAGGAATTCTGGAGTTTAGGCCATGGAAAGAAAAGTTAATTCCAACTGGGTGGACTAGAGACTTCACAGAAGAGGCAGCATTTAAAAAGAGCCTTGAAAGATAATAAGATCAATAGTCAGAGAAGAGCATTCCAGACAGAAAGAAGAACACAAATAAAAGTGCAGAGGTAGGAAAGAACATGGTGAGCATGTGTGAATGGAGGGACCACTGATGTAACAGGGTAAATATAAGCTTAAGTATATTTTTGAATATCTATAGATGCACTAGAACAATAGCCACCCCAAAGCCTATCCAACTCACCAAATGTGCTCTGGGAGAAACCAGGCAAAGACCTTGGACCTACCAAGAGAATTTACTAAGTGCCAGGCATTGTCTCAAACCCTTTGCATGTATTAGTTTAGTAATATCCTCACAACAACCTTATGAGGGAGATACTAAAATTATCCCCATTTGACATAAGAGGAGCTGAGGTTCAGGGAGGTCATGTCACTTGCCCAAATGCTATGCAACAATTTATGAAAGGTAGGAATTTTGAAGCAATCTACAAAGATATATAATATGGCTCTGGTTAAGAAATAGCAAATTCAAGTCAGTTATCATCTCAGTCTACAAGGGCAGTCTTATTCAGAAAAAACTCAATTAATTTCCAATTTATGACTATTAGAGGGGTTGAGCTGAGCTGACCCTTGCTTAGCTTCTTGGAAAGAAAAAAATAAATGAATTAATGGGAATTCCCTGGTGGTCCAGTGGTTAGGACTCCGCGCTTTCACTGCTGAGGGCACAGGTTCGATCCCTGGTCAGGGAACTAAGATCCTGCAAGCCATGCGGTGTGACCAAAGGAAAAAAAAAAAAAGGTAGATAAGATAAGATAGGAGTTCCAGAGAGTTGTTTAAAGACTTAGAAAAGTAAGCTGGTTGTGCTCCTCACTTCTTATACCTTACTCCCAATCAGAGTCCTTCAGAAGCTTCCATCTATGACAGAAATAACTGAAGAAATAACTAGCCAACCACTCATCTATTTTCCACAATGGTCCACCTAAAGGTTAAAACCCCTAGGCAACAATTGTGGACAGGGAAGGAAGGAAGGAGGAAAAACTTGTGATAGCCCATTGCATATATTTGGAAGGAACAAAACTGCATTTCTTTAAAATATATAGTCTCTAATTCAGACTGGGATGGGTTCCCCTGGTTTCACTGACTTGACACACAGACCATTTTCATCTTCTTAGTGTTTCTTCTGACTAAACAAAGGGCAAGAATGGTGCATTTGTGGGGACAAAAAGAGAATTTAGGCCAAGCCTTTGTGCTTACACCACAGCTAAACATCTTCTAGAACTAGGGTGCTAGAACTTAGTTTAGCACTGATTTAGGAGGTAGTCAATTTTTACATACTTCTCTCTAGGGTTAGTCACCACAGACAGTTTTCCTTAATGCTCCTGTCCCTTATTTGCATATGTTAGCTTTCACAGGCTCATCTAAAAAGTGTCAACCATCACAATGTGTATGGCAATAGGTAGTTCAGAATCTCCAATGTATAACCTGAACTTTTTTAACCCCAAAGCAAATGCTATGATGTAGATGGTCTAATGTCTCTTACTCATAAAGACTGTTACAGTTTCATTAAGTGGGAAATAAAAATATCAAAGATGTTAAAAGTGGGTGCTTGACTGGTGGCAGGCATTGCAGATTGTCACCCAAGGCCTTGTGCTATAGTGACAAGAGCATTGAGTTTGAAGTTCAAAGACCTGGACTTGAATTTCAGTTTGCCACTTTCCAGCTGTGGGGACTTGGCTAAATTACTAATATTTCCGACTATCCATTTACCCATCTCAAAATTGAGCTAATAAATAGGTACCTCATGGGATTTCAGGAAAGTGGTATAACTGAGAACTCCTCTCAAGGCCAGACATTACATGGTAAGAAGCAAAAAAAAAAAAAAAAAGCTAAATATTCACAGAAGAAGAGGCACTGCTCCTCTATTCTCAGTTCTAGGCAGAATGAGATGTGGGAAATGGAAGGAAAAAAGTTTTGTTGAGTGTTTATTATGTACCACGTACTCTCACATCTATTATATCACTTAGTCCTCTCAACACACCTGTAGAATTAGAATTATTCCCAGTTCACAAAATAAGGACACTGAAGCTCAAAAAAATTAGGCAATTTCCCTCAAAGTTACATATTTAGTAAGTGACAGAGCTGAGATTTAGATTTTTATTAGCTGTATACCTAAGAAGACATGAGAGGAGCTACTCAAGGACTCACCATCTCCTTTGGTGTCCTAAAACCATGCAGTCCAGCCACTCCCTAGCCTTGGAGAAAAGGGGGTTCTCCTGCTAGATTACAAATTCCATGAGGTCAAGAACCATGTTTGTTATATCCAGTTTTCTATAAGGTTGCTAATTTATTTTTCTTGTGTTTGGGACTTCTTTGTATATTAGAGAGATTTCTCCTTTTGTACGTAATAAGAATTGCAAATATTTTCACTAGTCTATCATTCGTCTTTTGACTTTGCTTCTATCATTTTATATTTTTGTTTATTGTCTGTGTCTTCTACCAAGCTCCATGAGGGCAGTGATTTTATCTTATTCACAACTATATTCCTAATGCCTTGCTTATAGTAGGTGTTCAATAAATATTTGTTAATGAAAAATAATTATTCCTGTTGTACAGGTCTGAAAATGAGGTGACATGTAAATATTGAAAGCTTTGATCATCCCTTGACCCTGGTGCCTAATGACTGAGGACCCAGAATTAATCGAGATTGGAGATTCATTAAAGAAAGCCCTAGACACAGTGGCAGGAGACTGAGTTCCAGGCCCAGCTATGCCATGGCTTGTAGTATGAACTTGGGAAATTTCCTTCTTTGCTCTTCTTTATAAATGTGGTGGACTATATGGTCTTTAAGAACCCCCTTCTCCCATTTAAGAATTTTTCAAATGGTTTGGGTGATAGAGATACCAAAGATAATGCAACTGACCAGAACCCTACCCTCCCAGAACTCATGCTCTAACGAGAGAAAAAGGCACTCACCAAACAATCTCACAGTAAAAATACAAGGTTTTGTAGGATAAATATAGGGTGTTATGAGAGAAAATAATAGTAAATCTAATCTTGTATAAGAGTTTAGGTAAGTCTTTCTTCCAAATGGCCTAAAACTGACATCTGAATGATGATCCAGACTAAGTAAAGTTCTCTGAGCCTTGGTTCTTTAATATATATTATATATATATAATATATATATAATATTAATATTAATTATATCATGTTTATATATTATTTATTATTATATATAATATTTATTATACAATTTATAATTTTATTATAAACTATATTTATATTATGTTAAACACAAACATATTCATATAAATCCTAACCTAACATGTGTGAGAAAAGTTTTCTAAACTATAAAATGATAATATGAATGTGAGGGATAACTTTTTTCTTGTGGCTGGGGATTTCTCTGGACCTGTTTGGAACTTCGTGGGTGGCTTTTACTCCAGGACCCTTTGAGGCTGAACCTGAGCCTGAACCTGAGACTCATAGGGGGATCTGCTGCTCCTTCTAGTAGTGTGAAGCAAATACCATCTGTCTCTGACAAACAAAGACCTGTTTTGGAGCCTGAGAGTGTTCCTAACTACATATTAAGCCCACTTCTCTGACTCACTGATGCTATCAGACATCCTGGAAAGCAGCTTGGCTTGTCTCAATGCTTGATAAAGGAGGTAGGATGAGGGGTACTTTGTGGGCCCCTCTGGACAACTTGACCCTATCCAGGAGATGGTCAGCTCTTGGACATTGTGGCATGGATTCCCAGCATCCACAGGTTTTCCCATATTCTCATTATCTATTAAGTGTAAACAGGGAGAAGAAAGGGGGTTGGCATCTGGAGACTCCAGCACATTGTGTTGATAAGACTAGGGATACAGGAAGTGGGGGAAGTGTGCCAACAGTTGGCTAATGGCTACTATGTCCCAGGCACTGTGCTGGATGCTTTATGCACATCCTCTCATGTAACCTTCACAACTATTCTAGGAGGTAGCAGCTGTTCTTCCCTTTCCACGAATGAAAAAAATGAAGCTCAGAGTGCTCAAATGATTCATTTCAAGTCACTCAGTTAGCAGCTGAGTGCTTGAAGTTCAAACCAACATTACTACTTTCTTCTATACCACATGCCACTTGGAAGAGTCATTTTAGTAACTTCCACTGCCTCCAGGGTGGACAGTACCAATTTTTATTGCAAAGCAGGGGGAGAATTGTTTGTAAATTTGGGGAGATTGCAAATATAGAGTTTCTCTCACTTCTCTTGCCATGAGCTATTTTCCTCTGGCAGGAAGTTGATCCTCTCATCTCATCTGAACCATGCCTGTTGTGGTTTAAGTCAACTTCCTCTCCCCTTATCCTACTTCTCCTCCAAACATTCATCCCTGAGTTGCAAGCCTCCAGCCTCTTGTGCCCCTTTTTTTTTTTTTTTTTTTTTTTTTTTTTAATTTTATTTCTTTATTTATTTTTGGCTGTGTTGGGTCTTCGTTTCTGTGCGAGGGCTTTCTCTAGTTGCGGCAAGTGGGGGCCACTCTTCATCGCGGTGCGCGGGCCTCTCACTATCGCGGCCTCTCTTGTTGCGGAGCACAGGCTCCAGACGCGCAGGCTCAGTAATTGTGGCTCACGGGCCTAGCTGCTCCATGGCATGTGGGATCTTCCCAGACCAGGGCTCGAACCCGCGTCCCCTGCATTGGCAGGCAGATTCTCAACCACTGCGCTACCAGGGAAGCCCTCTTGTGCCCCTTTTGAACCTCCCTCTTTGACTCCTAAGCCAAACAAAGGCATTTCAGAACTCATATTAAGGCCACTCTCACTTCACCTGCTTCCATTACTCCACTGGCTCTGCTCACAGAAACTTCATCCAGCCTGATGGCCTCTTCTCAGATGTCATCCTGCTTGGTCCTTCATATGTTGATCACAACCAACTTAAAACAAATCTCTTTCCAATGCCCACTCCATCATTCTTCAGTTCACTCAAAGTTCTTAGAAAAGTAGTTTCTAAAGGTTGCCTCGTTGTTTATCCTCCTAATTCACCATAACTTAGCTTTCTATTTGTTTTCTATCCCCATTTATGCACTGACCCTGCTATCTGGTGTCACCTAATTACCATGAACGCCTTCTCAACAAAGCCAAAAGCCTCTTTACTAGCTCTCATCTCCCTCAATGTCTCTGCAACAGATGCTTCTGTCAGCCATTCCTTCTTTCTCGAAGTCCTGTGGTTTAGAAGTTATCCTCTCTCTTCAGAATGAATTTTGTCATCAGTGTCACACAAGCATGGCTCAGATGAGATGTAAAGATCAACTTTCTGCCAGAAGATCATAGCTTATGGCAGGGACTGTCTTCTTCATTTGTTTCCCTAGTGCCTAACACAGCACCTGATCCAGAGTAGTGTTCGGTGAGAATAGTTGAATTTGCTTGCCTACATTCCTCTTATTTGCTTATCTTCCTGACTACTTTCCTTGGCTTTCTTCATGAATTCCTCTTTCTTTTCCTGCTCCTTATTACGATAGTGTTTCCCTGAGTTCTATATCTTTCTCTGTGTGTATGTGCATGTGTCTGCAGCTTGCTCACCCTCTATCTCCCTCACCTCTACATTAGTAGATTCAATTGAATATTGAGCATATCCCCCTGAATGTCTAAGAAGTCCTCATGTCCCTGACCCTATACCTCAAACCTTCTCATCATCCTGAAGGGAATCCATATCTTCATGAAGGGAATCCAAGATAGAGAGATCAGTCATCTTTGACCACCATTATATATTTTTATTAATACTCTGATTATAACACTTCCTTGTATCATGATATTTTATGCCCCTGTCTTCCTCTTGTTATAGCCTGGAGTTCCCTCAAGGGCAAGGGGCCCTTGGTTAATTTCTGTATCCTCAGTTTGGGGCACAAAGTAAGTTAGCATTTAGGAAATGTTAGCTGAATGAATGAATGGTAATGAGGTCAGCCACCAGAGAGCCTGTATTAAGGGAAAGGGTAATCTTATTCTTAATGATTAAGATGAAAATGAATATATATAATTCATATATATATATATATATATATATATATATATATATATGATGCTTATTTTCAGTTGATGATTTCTTTCTCCTTAAAGTTTGGTATTTATTGCCAAGACGGTCTTTCAACAACACTGTTCTAATGGTGTTACTTCACTGCTTAAAAATGATCAGTGGTTCCCCATTGCCTGAAGCTAAAAGTTGAAAATTCCTCAGCCAATTAGTCAGGACCCTTCACAACCTGTCCACAACCTATGTCTTCACCCTTATCCACACATCCTATGTTCCAACTACGACACCCCTTATACGCTAGTAGTATACCTCTGACCTTTCCATATGCCTCTCTGTGGACCTGGAAGGTTTCCTAGCCCCCTCACATCTATCCTGACAGGTGACCTTGTGTTTGTTCTTCAGGCTCAGCTCAATTATCATCTCTGGGAAACCACTCTTGGCTCCCCTAGATGAAGTCTCCTGTACTATGTATATACCTCAACTACGGCCTGAAAACATTGCATTTAGGTTATCTGTTTACATGGCTAGAAGGAGAGATCAATCAGGCAGGGACCTTAACTTAACTTGTTTTGGGATTCCCAGAGCCTTTAGAGTAAGTTCCAGCATGAAGCAGACTTTCTGTAAACTCTTGTTAAATCTGATTAAAATGCTTATTGAAAGATCCTTTCCATACATGTTCAGTCTCCAACTCCAGTCTTGCCCCAGTCCAAATCTCTTCAGCTGACAGGGTTATCTCTTTTCTTAGGCTCCATACCTAGTACAGAGTAGGCTCTTAGTGAAAGACCTAGAATCAGATTCTGGCTGGAGGTGAAAATAGGATGGCACAGCAACTGGGTTTTCTTCTAAACTTCTACTTTCTTCCCATGGACATACTGATAGAAAATTTGAAAAGAAATGAACACAGTTTCAATCAGGGTTATGTTCCTGTCACCTTAAGTAAGGAAGAAAAGGAAATTAAAATCTGAGAGAAAAGGGAAAACCCGGGCATGGGGGGGGGGTGGGGGCAGTAGAGGGAGGAAATCTGTCATCTAAAGTCAAAAGGAGCAAAGTTATAAATAGACTTCTGTCCCTTGGGCAGTTATTAGAAAAGTAAGTAGGTTCAATTGATTTAATGACTACTTTTCTGAGAGTTCACAGAACTCCTGATCCTTATTTAGAGGCTAAGAGAGAGTTTACAAAATGCAGACATAGAATGGTATAGGACAAGAACCTAGGTAGAACAAGGTTATGACCTAGGCCTAGATCCTGGCTTTGCCATTGACCCACTTGGGCAAGTTTCTTGCCCTCTTGCACTTCACTGTCCCCATCTGCAAAATAAATAAATTGGCTTCTTGACATTACAGAATGAGATAGAAGTGCCTTCTAAGGATATGGGCTTACTTCTTGGGCTGCATTCCATGGGCCTACAAGCCCCTGTGCTTGCCCAGCTTCAAGACTGAAGAAAGGGCCCAGATTCAGCGACAGTGGTTTAATGGATGGGAGATCTTACATGTCTGAAGCAAGGTGATGGAGCAGCACCCCACCGTATGGGGCGGAAGGTGGGCAGGACGTGGCAGCAGGCCTCGCTCCCAGGGTAAGGGGAGATTGCCAGTTATAGCGGGAATTGACGTCAGGTTGACTCACCAGTTACCAGGGAAACTAGCAGAGGAGAACGCCCCACACAGCCCCTTTGATAAGAACAGTCACTAGCTGGGGCCTGGGGCAAGTATGTAGGAAAGTCAGTCATGTTAGTAGGGTGTAGATAAAGCAGGCACTGGTCGAGTTGGGGATGTACAGAAAGCAAGAGAACAGCCATCTTGAGTGTCCTGACCATACACTTCTCAGAGATCTCTCATCTTGGGGCACAGGGTTCAGTTTTACATGACCTCAAAACTCCATTTCTGAGAAGATACCTGGAGTTGACCTGACCATAGTCAATGAACTGACTCATACAAGACAAAATCACAGGAAATGGATGTAATAACAAAGGGTTTTTTGTTCGTTTTTTGTATTTTTAATTCCAGAACAAATATAATCCCCAAACAGCTGGGGAATTGTTAGTTGAACAACAATTTCTCTCTTGCTCAGAAAAATTCATTCTGGAAACCAAATTAATCACAAAATTGCTTGATGAAAACACAGACAGGACAAAGGACATTAGATGAACTTAATGAATTCTTCCTTTCTCCAAACCTCCTCAACTAAAATGGGGTGAAAATGAGGGTCAGGGTAACCTATTTATTTTCTCTGTCCCTGAGACACTACCATGGATACAATGAGCACTTACAGCTCTAGGTCCTGTTTTTTTCCAGTGTTCATACAGAATCCCCACCCACCCTTCTGTGTTATTTCTGCAGATGAGCTAATCTTGTTGATGAGCTTTCTAGAACTTCTTTAATACCCTATCAGACCTCTTGAGATTCCACCTTAATTAGATTTTTGATTTCTGTGAAGCTCTGTTCTTTCCTACTTTGATTAGTGAGAGCTTCTATCCCCTTAAGGACTTCTCCAGATGGCTAATCTAGTACGTGCTGATTTTACTGAGCAAAATCTCAGAGGAACCTTTGCTTTGGGTAGAGGGAAAGGAGGAAGAGGGTCTCACTTTGCCCCTACTCTTATGTACAAAGAGCTCTGCTCTCTCCCCTGATAGTAATTGGAGTGAGCTCAAGGGACTCTGGAAGATTCAGGGGATTTGCAGATGCATTTTATTTCTGTTGAGGTTATTGATTTGAGAAGTTTGGTAACCAAAGTGTTGCATTGTTATCAAGGTGAAATACTATTTCATGGGAAAAGCCTTAGGCCTCGTTGAAGTTGCTTTCATGGTGAGGCAGGATTGGTGAGAATACTATTCAAAGAGAAGTTATCCTCTCCTTCTTTCCCCTGCATTCCTCTCCTCTACTTTCCTTTTTATTTCTAGTCATTCCTCTCTCATCTTCTCTTCCTTCTTTCTTCTCCCATTTTCCTCTCCTTCTCTCCTTTATCTTCTTCTATTCTCTTCCTCAAGCTGGGAGCTGGGATAGATATTAGGACCAGTGTTAAGGTAAACCTGAGCCTGAGGTTATAACTGGCTGTAGCACTTTGAGTTGCAGAGAGAAGAGGGGGAGGGGGAGGGGGAGGGGAGGAGGAGGAGGAGGAGAGGGAGAAGGAGGAGAGGGAGGGGGAAGAGGAGGAGGGGGAAGGGGGAGGGGAGGAGGAGAAGGAGGCAGAGGAGGAGGAGAAGGAGGCAGAGGAGAAGTAGAAGAAAAGAGGGCTATAGAAAATAAATGAAAATGGATTTGAAACTTTCATCAGATCTCCTCCCATGAAAGCACAAAGATTTTGGACTTTATATCTAACCCTCTTCCAAGGCTCCTGCCCCGACCAAGATAAAGCTTATCTACCCAAAACATTGCGTTGCAGTTTCTGCTCTTCCTGGAAATATCTGCTGCTAAGAAAAGCTTTGCTGACATCCAAAGGCGAAACCATACTGTCAATGGGCTCACAGATGACTTACTCCCTCTGCATCCAAGATGGAGTCCCGCCGTACACTTCTTCCTGAGCAGTGCCAAGAGTCTGGTGTGCCCATTTAGTTTTTAGTTCAGATGAGACTATCTCAGTCCTACCCTAGTTGATCAGGCCTAGAGTTGAAGAGTGATATACTTATCCATCAGACAACCTGAGGCAAAAGCGCTTCATCTCTGCAGGCTTCAACTTTCTAACAGGAAGATGGGGTCATGGACTAGTTAATGTCTCCAAGCTATAAGAGCCCTTAGGCAACAAATATCCCCACTTCCTTGTTATACAGATGAGAATGCTGAGACTGAACAAAATTTAAAAATCCATGCGGAAAAGGGATTAATTTATGCCTGGCACATAGTAGACACTTAGTAAATGCCAGTTCCTTTCTGCGCCATTTAAAGAACTTTTAGCATGAATGGCTCTAACAGCAAAGCGATTCCTCAGGTTGCATCCAGTGCTGTTCCTGCGTACTACACTGCCTCCAGATGGCTATTAACCCTAGTCAGGTGGACTATGTACATCTCTGGCTCTTTTTTACCTCCTGGCCTTTGAAATTCCCTTCAACCCATGTCTGAATCCTTCTCATCCTTCAGGTCTTAACTTAAAATATCCTTTTCATGGGATGGCCCCCCTTCCAACCAAAGAGTAGCTCTCCTTATCCTTTTTCTCTCACACAGTAAAAACCCTACTGATTTTCTTCACAGTATAATGCTTCCTTCCATTTTGAATAATTTAATTTTGGGTCAATTTACATGTTTATTGCTGGTCACCTCCCTGGTTCTGGACACTGCATTTTGTGACTGTGAGCTCTGTGAGAAAAACAGGAACTGTGTTTTATTCACTGATATATTAGCTAATGCTTAGTACCTGGCACATGGTAGGAGACATTAAATAATATTTAGTGAGTAAATGACTGCTGCCTCCGACCCAACATAAGTCAGGATGAGAGAAGTTGACATTACTGGGGTCAGTGTTATACTTAGGCTGAAATGGAGAAGTTGAAGTCATGGAAAGGCCAAACAGCTATTAAGTTGGATGGACATGAGGCTCCAGCAAGAGCAGAGCTCAAGCTCTGGGCATGGAGGGACCATTAGTTCAGTGCAGTTGAGCAGTTTAGTAGGGAAAGAGGCTGCTTTACGGACCACTGCTCTGGGCCTCAACATCCTCAAATGTAAAACAAAGGTCAGGGCTTCCCTGGTGGCGCAGCGGTTGGGAATCCGCCTGCCAACGCAGAGGACACGGGTTCGTGCCCTGCTCCGGGGGGATCCCACATGCCGTGGAGCGGCTAGGCCCGTGAGCCACAACTACTGAGCCTGCGCGTCTGGAGCCTGTGCTCCGCAACAAGAGAGGCTGCGATAATGAGAGGCCCGCGCACCGCGATGAAGAGTGGCCCCTGCTTGCCACAATTAGAGAAAGCCCTTGCACAGAAACGAAGACCCAACACAGCCAAAAATAAATAAATAAATTTATTTTAAGAAAAAAGGGTCATAATCGTTGCCCTGCCTACACTACAGGGCTGTTGTCAGATCTGATGTAATAATAGATGTGAAGAAGGAAAGTAGGATGGGGTGGGAACTCATGAGTGGGTGGCTTATCTGCCACCACCCCTAGCCCACGCTTGGCCTGAGGTGGCCTCTGTAACCGCCTCCCCAGCGGTTACTCACTGCAGAGTCATTGTGAAAGGGAAGTCCCAGCAACAGCAGTCTGGACTTCTAGCCCATACCTCCTCAGTTGCTCAAGAATGACAGTTGGCTTTTGCATCAGTCCCTCTGTACCATTCTTCCTCCATCCTACCCCCATACTACCTCCCCAAAGCCTACGTGTGGCAAT
This sequence comes from Balaenoptera musculus, assembly GCF_009873245.2. NCBI lineage: Eukaryota > Metazoa > Chordata > Mammalia > Artiodactyla > Balaenopteridae > Balaenoptera > Balaenoptera musculus. The sequence continues at coordinate 51,943,323 of NC_045806.1, read as the reverse complement.
TTCCAAGCTGGTATTTCCCCACTTCTGTGGCAATATTCTGGTCTCTCAGAGTCTCAGGGACCCTGGGATGGGGACCTCAGGTGATGGAGGCGGAAGAAGCCAGGTTTTCTGAACCCCTCAACATGACAGTTGGCCTGTCTGGGAACATGTCTATCAGGCCATCCTGCTTTCCCCTGCACTACTTATACCTTTTGGAGTTTAGGTTAATTTGACAACTTGGATTGGTCTTCTTAGGGCCCAGCATTGGTAATTCAGCTTAGATCAGATCAGATCCCATAACTGGTAAACAGGTTAGAAGCCTAGGTTTAGCTATTCTTATCTCTACCTCACTCCCATATCATTAATCACAGAAATTATGTTGATCATGTTGGAGGGTAGGAAGGGGAAGACACACATCCTTGGCAATGTCCTCTTCATATTTTTTTATTCATTAATTTACAAACACATGAGTACTTACTCTGAGTCAGGTCCCTGTTTAGTGGGGAAAATAGCCAAATAAACGGAATGGTTCAATTAGGACAAAGTGATAATCACTATGATATATTCAAGTATAATATGTAATACAATATGTATAAGCTATATTATAGTATATATAATATGTAATATAGTACGTATAAACTACAGTGGCAAAACAGGAGTGATTAACTTCCTGGGGAGGGCAGGAGAAGTTTCACAGAGAAGATTTTAAGTGAGACTTGAAGGATAAATTAGATGATAGCAGGCAGTTTACGGGTAGAGGTGGGAAGAAGAGCATCATAGGCATTCTAGAAGAGTATCCTAAAACACATGTGCAGACATGTAGATGAAGCAGGTAATTTTGGGTGACTAAAATTCTGTGTGGTTTGATCACAAAGTTTATGTTGAGGAGTGGCAGGAGATGAAACTGGATAGATGTGCAGGTCCAAATCACTGAGAACATAGAATGTCATGCTGAGTTTAGAATTTGTCCCCCAAACAATGGAAAGTTATTGAAGGGAATACTAAAATTTATTTAGTAACTCCCTGAAGTATATTTTCTGAACCCAGATGCGAACAAACAGTCTAACAAATGTGCATGTAATTATGGGAGCAATAAGACCAAACTTTTAGACCTGAAGTTATGCTGGGAAATCTGAAATCTATGTCTACCATATTTATGATTATCATTGCCTAAAGATAGAATGTCCATTTTTGGATCAAAGATCTATAAATATAGATCAAAATTTTATTTTTTATACTTGCTTCCAGAAAGCCAAACTTTCTCAAAGGATCAAATACTAGCTAAAAAGGAGAAAAAGAGACAGTTCAGCAAGAAAAATAAGATTCTGCTAGCAAGAAGACAATAAGGGGTTGCCAAGAAACCCTGAAATTCTAGGCCTAGGGGTGAAGGAATTGGAACCTGGGGGAACAGGTATAGATACTAGATGGTAATCAATATCTTGACCCCTCTCACCACACATCCTTCTTCTCAGAAATATCTTATTTATGTGTCTCTTTATGCAGCTATTCTTTATGTATTTAAAACTAAAAGGAGGACTAGATTCAGTCCAAGCTCTGAGGAACAGTATTATGGGCTGAGTTGTGTCCTCTAAAATTCATATGTTGAACCCCCAGTACCTCAGAATATGATTGTATTTGGATATAGGGCTTTTAATGAGGTAATTAAGTTAAAATGTGGCCATTGGGATGGGCCCTAATCCAATCTGCCTGGTATCCTTATAAGAAGAGGAAATTTGGACACAAAATGAGACACCAAGAATGTGTACACATGGAGGAAAGAACATGTGAGGACACAGTGAGAAGGTGGCCACCTCCAAGACAAGAGAGAGGCCTCAGGAGAAGCCAAACCTGCTGACACCTTAAAGTTCTAACCTCCAGAACTGTAAGGAAATATTTTTTGTTTGTTTTTTAAGCCCCCCAGTCTGAATTTTTTATTATGGCAACCCTAAAAAACTAATACAGGCAGAGACCAATTTTTTTTAGTCCATTGTCCACTGATGTCTCTCTCAGGGCATTATGAGTCCCTGGCAAAGGGAGACCTTCTTAGTAGTCTGGTTAAATCTCTCTCCTCCTCTTTAAGCACTATGACCAGGCCACCTCATTGGCAGCAGCACTTAAGCAATGAGGCCAGTTTCCTTTCTCTTTTACTTCAGGTCTGGACAAGGCACCACATGATTTTGTCACAGGCATATTTTGTCCCACTGTGAGGTCTCCAAAAACAGTCAGAAACAGGATAGCCATGGCAGGAGTAGCATAGGTGGGAGGTCCCACCAACTTTTAGGTAAAGCCAAATGGAAAGGCAGAAAAGTCCTGCATTATTATTCAAGAGAGTTTCTGTGTTCAGCTCTGTTCATAACTAGTTGTGTAACTCTTAAACACAACCCTTAGTCTCTCTAAACCTTGGCTTTCTCATCAATAAACAGGTGAAAATATGTATCTCACTGGACTCTTACAGTGACTAAATGAAATGATATGCAGGGATTTCCCTGGTGACGCAGTGGTTAAGAATCCGCCTGAGCAACTAAGCCTGTGTGCCACAACTACTGAGCCTGCACTCTAGAGCCCACGAACCACAACTACTGTGCCCATGTGCCACAACTACTGAAGCCCATGAGCCTAGAGTCCGTGCTCCACAACAAGAGAAGCCACCACAATGAGAAGCCTGCACACTGCAATGAAGAGTGGCCCCCACTGGCCACAACTAGAGAAAGCCTGTGCACAGCAACAAAGACCCAACACAGCCAGAAAGAAAGAAAGAAAGAAAGAAAGAAAGAAAGAAAGAAAGAAAGAAAGAAAGAAAGAAAGAAAGAAAGAAAGAAAGAAAGAAAGAAAGAAAGAAAGAAAGAAAGAAAGAAAGAGTAAAGCCTCTTTATAATAAAATCAGACTTGTTTAACCTTTAAAAAGAAAAAAATGATATGTAAGAGCTGATTATTATAAATTCTGGAGGAGTTGAACTTTGGATAGTTATCGTGAAGGTGTGTCAAATCCCACAAGGATCACATCCTCCAACCAACCCCATCTCCTCTACTTGCTCCTGTAGAGGTCAAATTAGACCAAATTTGTTTGTTTGGAAAATGAATCAAACATAATCAACAAGAAACATATGAGCTCAGCCTTTTGCAGAAAGAGTTGAGCCTGAAAAAGGGATTTGGACACGTATTACTGGTGTGATGGAACTCGAATGTGTCCCAAGTCTCAATAAAAGGACCAGTTGTGTCCCAAGTCCAGTGTTTAGGAAGACATAGCAGGAATGGAATTTAGTATATAGAAAACAGTAACCTATTCAATTATGTTGTAATTTGGCTGAAGTTACTGTTGTGTTGTCACAACAGACAGGAGGTTGAGGGGGATAGTCTCCTTGGAGGCTAGAGAAAGAGGAGACAAAAACAAAAGAATGTGTTGATGCGCCGCTGACACTATCCAAGGAGAAGGGCCACTGATGAGATGTGGCTTAGAGGCAGCATGTGTAATACAGCTTTGGGATTTCGGTGGACAGTGAGTTCAGTATGCATCAATTGTGAAATGTGGTGGCCAAAAAAGTCAGACTACAGAATGTTTTCCCTTATGGGCACCACACTCTGAGAGGAACATTGACAAACTGGGACAGCCGAGACCCCCACATTTCCCTAGAGTGGCTATGGGTTCAAACCTCCCCCTGGAGCAGCCCTAACTTCCAAGCTCACTACGGCCCAGCCCTTATCACAGCCTAGCCTCAAACCATGTCCTGAAGCTTTCATCAGCCAGAGAGCCATGAGTCCTGGAGAATTTGAAGTCTTATATTCTTCTGCTTCTTAAGTTTCAAGGTCTTAAAATGATGAGTCAATTAAAGTAAAGGCCATTCTATTTTGTTATAAAGCATCATAAATAAAAACTATTTAGGCCAATGCTGCCTACCACAACCCAAACTGTTTTCTGTGTTAGGAAGACTTTCTTAGGTCCCAAGCCTAGATGGGCTTCTCAGTCAAGCATGGAAAGGCTGGAAATGTGGGAGTAGAGACCAGATGAATTGGACTACTTCTCCAAATTTTTTGGACTTCCTCATACAACTCTTAGGAGCAATTCTTGCTCAGGATTGTGGTTTTCCTCACAGTGGATGGTGTCTCTCCACTGGATCATTGGAGTTTGATGGATCACATTCTGGGGCCACACTTTATCCTCCATTCCATGTTTCTTGAGGTTGAAGGTGGTTTCTCACTGCATAGCATGACAGAAGTGGCAAGCATCCTTGAACTTGCTGTTACTGTCTTCTTGAAAGAGTAAGTACAAAAAAGTCTGAGGTGCTCTTATCATCCTCTGTCCTTATACTGTCTGTTGTTGTGATTGATGTTCTTGTTCGTGTTGATATTGTTGCTCCTGTTTTTAAGCATCTTGATATTCTTGCTATTGCTCTGAGTTTTGATGTTGCTAATATCATTGCTCTTGCTGGTGTTGATAATGCTATAATGGAGTACACAGTCTTACTGAGGTTCCACAAGTCACAGTTTCCCTAGTTTCTGCAGAAAACATTTGGTTTACCCACCACATATTTCTTCTGGCTTTCCTAGAAGGATTCTGGCAGTGGACTTGTCCTGGGGATACAGAGGATAGTCTCTTCCTCATTTTTGGCCAAAGATTAATATTGAAGTGCTAGATTATCTATTCATCCAGTGCCTTTATAGCTAACTTTATTTCATAAAGCAATACTTTTCAAGCAGATTGTGATCCTAGAGCTAATGAGAAACAGCCTTAGAGGGTGATTGTCTTCAGGAGATGAGAGATCCTTTCCTATTGGTTCTGGCTCTTTGAATGGGAGCACTGCTACTCATCCTTTCTCTATTGCAGCCTACCTAATGGCCCACCAGCCTGGATTCCTCAATCCTTTTAGTCAAAGTACTTTTCTCTTATAGCACTTATAATTATTTGTAACTAGTTAATTAATAGTTTAATTAATATCTATCTACCCATTTAACTGATCATAATTTTCATGAGGGCAGGAATTATATCTCTTTTGCTCAACATTATATACTCTGGAGTCTGGAACATAGCAGGTGTTCAACAAATAGTTGAAAAAAAGAATCAATGGATATTAAGAAAAGTCCACTTGCCTCTTAACATTCAAAATGCTAACACAAGCTAACATTGTGTACATTTATTTAGTGGCATTTTATATATAAACCTCTAATGTGATTCAAAAAAAAAGATAAACCAAAATGGAAATATCAGCAAAAGAATTTGAACAGGCATTTCACGGAAAAGGAAAACCAAATGGTTGTTAAATATATAGAGGATCTGCTGGGTCTGCTGTGGCTTGGACCCAAGGATGGGCACCCCTCCAAGACTGTGACCTTGGCACCGGGAGCAGGCCCTGTGCTCTGTCTTGAGTGCTCCTCATAGATACCCACAGCAAATGGGTGGGTGCTGCCCTGGGTGAGGGAGCCTGGGCTGGGACACCAGGTCTGAGAAAAAGGTGGTGGAATAGAAGGACCTGAGATCACCTCCTCTCACAAAAACACCAAAATCACAACTACCTGCTGAACAACCATTGACAAAAAAGACTGTAACCTACCAAAAAAGATATTCTACTTCCAAAGACAAAAAGAAGCCACAAGGAGATGGTAGGAGGGGTGCATCTGTGATACAATCAAATCCCATGCCCACTGGGTGGGCGACCCACAGACTGAAAAATAATTATATTGCAGAGGTTCTCGCACAAGAGTGAGAGTTCTAAGCCCCACATCAGGCTCCCAAGCCTGGAGGTCTGGCATTGGGGGAGGAGCCTCCAGAACATTTGGCTTTGAAGGCCAGTGGGCCTTGATCACAGGAACTCCACAGGACTGAGGGAAGCAGAAACTCCACTCTTGGAGGGCACACACAAGGTCTCATGTACACCGAGACCCAGGAGAAAAAACAGTGACTTCATAGAAGCCTGGGCCAGACCTACCTGGTGGACTTGGAGAGTCTCCTAGGGAGGTGGGGGGCAGCTGTGGTTCACTGCAGGGACAAGGACACTGGTGGTAGAGGTACTGGGGAGTACTCACTGGCATGAGCCATCCTGGAGGTTGTCATTTTGACACCAAGACCTGGCTCCACCCCATAGCCCATAGGCTCCACTGCTGGGATGCCTCTGGCCAAACAACCAACAGGGCAGGAATGCAGCCCTACCCACCAGTGGACAGGATGCTTAAAGTCTTCCTGAGCCCACAGCTGCCTCTAAACACACCCCTTGACATGGCCCTGCCCACCAGAGGGACAAGACCCAGCTCCACCCACTAGTGGGCAGGCACTAGTCCCTCCCACCAGGAAGCCTGAACAAGCCTCTTAGACCAGCCTCACCCACATGTCCAGCCTGTCCACCTCCAGGACACTTCTCCCCCAAAATGTGTGGTTTCCTGTCAGTCTGGAGGTTCCTACTTTTCTTTGTCTGCCCATAGACCCCCGCTGTTTACAAGATGTATGCTTTCCTGCCACCTGGCCCCTGCTGCCCCTTTCTCTGCTCATATCTAGCTATCTGCCTGCTGTAACAAATCTGTTAACATTCTTATAAACATGAGTTGATTAACTAAGACAATTGATTATTTAATTAACCATTGGTTAAATTATTTATTGCACAAGCTAAAGTCTACCCTGTGGACTGGGACCATTCATTCCAGATTCAAGTAATTTGACTTGTTGTCACACCAGTATTTACTTAGATTTGGAAAATTGGTTCACTAGAAGTATATACCTAAGTGTTGTGTTAAAGCTATCTGACTGCCATGAGAGAAGTGCCTGTTCTTGAAAAAGCTAAGATAGAATTGAAAAGATATCTATCCCTGCGTACTAAAAGATCAGTGAAAAGACATTCTAAGATTCCATGCTAACTGCAATCAAGATGTTATGTATCCTGGAGTGTTTAGCGAAGGCTTTGTGGAAAACATAGGACTTTGAATTAATCCTCCAAATATCTTTATAGGTACAGAGAAATAAAAACCGGATGGTGTTGGGCGTAGGGGAAGCAGCTTAAACCAATATATAAAGGTTGAAATGAACTTAATATATTAGGATAACTGACTGGGACAAGGGGTGAAAGCAAGAGGTGAGAGGCCCTGAATGTTGAAATTAAAAGCAAGATAACATGGACAGTGCTTTAGTATACAGGCTTTAGAATCTACTACTTGGATTCAAATCTTGCATTTCTTAACAGTTTGACTTTGGGAAAATAACCTAACCTTTCTGGGCATCAGTTTCCTCATCTGTTAAAAAAGGTTAATGATGCTACCCACATACTTCATAGTATTTTGTAAGGATTTATAAGGAATTTATAAATGTTTATGGCTTGGTACCACATGAGGACATGTGGGAGTCTCAGCATAGAGGAGATGAGATCTCTCTTAGAGACGGATACATACACATAGAGTGATGGAGATATAAGACACAAAAAGAAAGAGCATTTAGAGAAGAACAGTAGCAGATCCCTGAGGTCCATGCCCTGAGGTCAGGAGGTGCAAACAGAGAGAAAGTCAGTTATGAAAGAGAAGCATCTAAAGGCAGAAGAATGCCTAAAGATCACTGAACAAATTTCAAGGACTGTTTTATCTGGTGGGGGAAAATAAGTCAATTTCTTGGTATGTTTCCAGTTCCTGGAATCCTAGGCCTAAATGCTGCTCAACTGGCCCTGAGTAAGAATGACCTTTGTTGGTATTTTGGCTCAGAATGTAAATGTGGCATACTGGTCACAGCCACGGCTCAATGTGGCTTCTCTGGGTCCTAAGACCATATGTCTGAAGAAAATGTGCAGGAAATGGAAATTAACTGTGAGGTATTTTAAATTAAAGTGTTGTTAATGAGTCTTCAAAATGCTTGAGGCTTTAGTGTTCCTTTGGTTATATTTCTTGACAGGAACTAGATGGTTATCAACAGTACTGAACTTGGAATCCTGTTCTGCCTCCTTCCCTTAGCATGGCGTAAGTCAGTCTCTGAACCTTTGTTTCTTCTGGAAAACAAAGAGCTGAACTTGCCTCTTAACATCCCTCCTAGGATTGTTGAAGAACCCAGTGGTTGTGAGAGGACTTTGCTCATGGTAAGCCCCAGGCTAATAATTATTTACCTGAGATTGGTCTAGATGTCTGGAATCTGTCTCATTGTTTTTGAATTTCTTTCTCCACATATGCCTCTTCTCCTCAATTTTGATCAACATCAGGACACCTGGAAGGTAGGAAATCAGTGTTTGGTCCCCTTTTGGCCCTGGGTTTACACTGTGTCTCTGGATAAGCTTAAAAATAATTTGCTTGAATCCCTATCAAACTACCACTGGCATTTTTCACAGAACTAGAAAAAAAATTTTCACAATTTGTATGGAAAAGCAAAAGACCCTGAATAGCCAAAGCAATCTTGAGAAAGAAAAATGGAGCTGGAGGAATCAGGTTCCCTGACTTCAGACTATACTACAAATCTACAGTAATCAAGACAGTATGGTACTGGCACAAAAACAGAAATATAGAGCAGTGGAACAGGATAGAAAGCCCAGAGATAAACCCACGCACATATGGTCACCTTATCTTTGATAAAGGAGGCAAGAATATACAGTGGAGAAAAGACAGCCTCTTCAATAAGTGGTGCTAGGAAAACTGGACAGGTACATGTAAAAGTATGAAATTAGAACACTCCCTAACACCATACACAAAAATAAACTCAAAATGGATTAAAGACCTAAATGTAAGGCCAGACACTATCAAACTCTTAGAGGAAAACATAGGCAGAACACTCTATGACATAAATCACAGCAAGATCCTTTTTGACCCAGCTCCTAGAGAAATGGAAATAAAAACACAAATAAACAAATGGGACCTAATGAAACTTAAAAACTTTTGCACAGCAAAGGAAACCATAAACAAGACCAAAGGACAACCCTCAGAATGGGAGAAAATATTTGCAAATGAAGCAACTGACAAAGGATTAATCTCCAAAATTTACAAGCAGCTCATGCAGCTCAATATGAAAAAAACAAACAACCCAATCCAAAAATGGGCAGAAGACCTAAACAGACCTTTCTCCAAAGAAGATATACAGATTGCCAACCAACACATGAAAGAATGCTCAATATCATTAATCATTAGAGAAATGCAAGTCAAAACTACAATGAGATATCATCTCACACTGGTCAGAATGGCCATCATCAAATCTACAAACTATAAATGCTGGAGAGGTTGTGGAGAAAAGGGAATCCTCTTGCACTGTTGGTGGGAATGTAAATTGATATAGCCACTATGGAGAACAGTATGGAGGTTCCTTAAAAAACTAAAAATAGAACTACCATACGACCCAGCAATCCCACTACTGGGCATATACCCTGAGAAAACCATAATTCAAAAAGAGTCATGTACCAAAATGTTCATTGAAGCTCTATTTACAATAGCCAGGACATTGAAGCAACCCAAGTGTCCATCGACAGATGAATGGATAAAGAAGATGTGGCACATATAAACAATGGAATATTACTCAGCCATAGAAAGAAACAAAATTGAGTTATTTGTAGTGAGGTGTATGGACGTAGAGACTGTCATACAGAGTGAAGTAAGTCAGAAAGAGAAAAATAAATACCGTATGCTAACACATATATAGCCAATCTAAGAAAAAAAAAAAAGGTCATGAAGAACCTAGGGGTAAGACGGGAATAAAGACACAGACCTACTACAGAATGGACTTGAGAATACGGGGAGGCGGAAGGGTAAGCTGTGACAAAGTGAGAGAGTGGCATGGACATATAAACACTACCAAACGTAAAATAGATAGCTAGTGGGAAGCAGCCGCATAGTACAGGGAGATCAGCTCTGTGCTTTGTGACCACCTAGAGGGGTGGGATAGGAAAGATGGGAGGGAGGGAGAGGCAAGAGGGAAGAAATATGGGAACATATGTATATGTATAGCTGATTCACTTTGTTATAAAGCAGAAACTAACACACCATTGTAAAGCAATTATACTCCAATAAAGATGTTAATAATAATAATAATAATTTGCTTGTTATTTTTTTGATCTGCCTGACAAATGAACTAAACAGCTTAGTTAGTGTGTATGTGGGGGTGGGGGTGGGTGGCAATAGCTTAGAAAACATATTTGCCTATAAGCTTCAGAAATTGTGTAAATAGAGAGGTTAAAGTCCAAAGTACTCTGTCTGGCACACAAAGTCTGCTACAATCTGGCTCCAGACCTCACTCCTTCCTCCACTCCTTTACCCTTTCTCTGAAAATGCCGTATCTTTTCCTCAAGCCTTAATGCTTGCTGGTCCCTTGTCCTGAAATCATCTCCCTTTCCCCCCTTTCTCTGACAGGTAAATTACCCTATGTCCTTGGTGACCCAGCACATTCAATATGATGCTATCAATGCTCTAATCACATTGGGTTATAATTATTATATGTCTGCCTGTACTGAGAGAGAGACTGGGAGTTCCCTCTAAGATAGGATCTATTCATCTCCAGGTCTTAACACTGTCCCTGGTACAGACTAGTCACTTGGCATTTGTGGAAAGAAAGAAAGGGGAAGGAGAGAGTATGGAAAGGGAGAGGAGAGAATGAGGAAAGGCACCTGGAAGGAACCCAGAATTCTAAGTCAAGTGATAAGGTTTGAATTCCATTCCAGCCTCTTTTTAACTGAGTGATATAGAGCAAATTACTTCACCTTTCTAAGCCTCAATTTCCTTACCTGTAATATTGGGTGAATACAGTCTAGTCCTGTCTGCTTCACTTATTTCATTCTACCATGGAACAAGAGAAGGAGAGAAAGGAAGTAGAGATGAGAGAGAAAGAAGAGAATGACATAAAAGAAAACTGCAACTTGCGAGAAAAGGGGAACAGTTTAAAGATGGGGTTGAGTGCCTCTGCTTGTAGGAAGAATAAAGACCACTAGAGGGCAATATTATGACAAGAAAAATTTTCCCAGTAGTACAGGGAACAGCTCACAGCTGGAATGGGCCAAGTCACACAGGAATTAGTACTGCTGGAGGGAGCCTCAGTCAGAACTTAGAGTCCCCTGTTAAACTGGTATGTCACGTCCCGGGTGATTGGCACTACGTATATGGGCCACAGCTGCCTAGTGTTCACAGCTGGAAAGAATGATTCATTATTTATTTGTTGAAAATAAGGCCATCCTTCATGAAACTGTTGGCATCTATCACTAAATTATGATGGCTTGAGTTCTCACAAGCATGCTAGAATGCCACTCTTCTGTCATCTCACAGCAGGGTCTAGGGTCTGTCATCCTGTCTCTGAGGCAGTCTCATGTCACTGCCCAAACTTTCAGTGCCTCCTCAGCCCCATTCCCACAATCCTTTCCATCAAGCACACCTTGGATTACAGTATTTATGTGCTCAGAAGCCACCAGTAATTCTTCATTGCCTACAGAAGAAAGTTAAAAACCCTTAGCCTGGTACTCAAAATTTACTATAATCTGTTCCCAAAGAACTTTTGCTTGTCTCACTCCTTACCTTTTCATCAACCTGCATGGAATGGCCAAGCTGAACTGCTCCCCAGTCTCTGAACATAACCCCTCCCTGCCTAATTCGATTGGCTTTACTTGGCTCCCTCCATTGGAATCCTCCCCAAGATGAGACTCTAATAATCTTTACTAACATTGTTATATAACATTTTTTTCCATGGAACCTCCTTTAATTCCACTAGTCACAAGTTACCAGAAGCTAGAATCTCCTCTGTGATTTATATATGCCTCTCACTTATATTAGATTTGTTTCATTCATTCACTTATTCATTTATTCTTTTGCTTAACATATATTTACTGGGCATTTATTATGTGCCAAGTGCCATGAAAAGAGCTCAGAAATTACCAAGGCTTAGTCATGGCCCTCCAGAAGCTAAGTGTCCACCTGGAGAATGACAGATATATCACAAAATCTTAGTTGTATATGTGTTATGTGATAATAGAGGTATACAAAAGGACTGAGAAAACTAGGTTAGAGCCAGATTGGAATGCCAGATAAGAGTTAGGATATGTCTTAGGATAAATTTTCTTCAAATACTTAGCATGTTAACATGTGTTTAGTGAATCACTCAATCCAGTAGAAAATGTCATTTGAATGAATTTTTGAATTGGAGAGGGCTGAGAATTTGTGAATTGGACGAAGGATTCCAGATGATATAAGGAGGACAATTACAGTAAACATCCATTTTTCCTACTAGATGTGAAGTTGTTTCAGAGCAAAAATTGTCTTATCCAATTATGTCTCCACAGCACATGAAATAGAGTCTTTGTTATTGGAAATTTATGCATTTGTAGTGTTCCAAAGTTGAAGGGGCCTTAAGGATCATCTAGCCCTTGTTCTACAAATGAGAAAAAGGAAACTCTAAGAAATGAGGTGGTTTGCTCAGAGTCATCCAGCTTGTTAGTATAAAAGTTAAGACGGTGAACTCAAAGTTCAGTGCACTTTTAACTCCTCTACATCTCATATTTCAAAACCTTCAACAGTCCTCATCATAGCTGAGATCTCCCCCCCAACAGTAAAGATCTGACATGTCTCCAGCATATTGGTTTCAGAAGGAACACTAAGAAAGATCCAGGTCCCATTATATGCATGGGGAGAATGAGACCCAAAGAGGAGAAGTGACTGGCTAAAGATCTGGAGCCAGATCTGGGGCAGAACCTACAAGATATTTGTTGGGTAGAATTAAATATATTCCCTGTCATCAAGGCATCCTGTCTTACATCAGCTAACAAGTGATTACCCTTCACTTTAGAGAACAAACAGGCCCCCAATTGACATCATTCATCATTTAGTCTTAATCTCGAACACGTATACTTTTGCAAAAGTTACCTCATAGCCTGGAACATTTGCCTTAGCAACAAGCATAATGACCAATGAGCTGCTCTGAGACCTCTAAGCAATTTGTAACTACCCACTTCCTCTGCTTGGCTCTTCTTCCTTGCTACTGCCAAGGGGGAAGGGAAAAGAATAGGAAAGGAAGGGAAAGGAAAGGAAAATTGTAATTTCCAGACAGTGTTTTTCTTTGTGGAAGTTGAATGGCCATTTTTCACAAGTTCTTAGAGCAGAGGGCATTGAGGCTGAGCTGCGCAAAGGGAGAGCAGCTGGGCAACAAGACCTACCGGCCTGGATGTTCAGATACTGGGTTGGAGTAGAAATCAAACTGTTTGGAAGAGCAAGATTGGGGCCACCAGGTTCTATACAACGCTCTGGAACTGAAGATACATTTTTTAAAGTAAATCTGAACCAAATTCTCATCACAGTTTGACACAAACACTAGAGGCTAAGTTGTTCCAGCCAATGTGATGAAAACTCTCTATGGTGTCTGAAAGTGGAGATAATGTGAGCTAGATTTGTAAGGGTCTTCCTTATATGGTAGACATGGTATTTCTAGAATCAAGCAATTTTCAATTTAGAAAGGACCTTGAGCTTTACATACGTGTGATCACACAATATGTACACTTTTGGATCTGGCTTCTTTCACTAAGCATGTTTTTGAAATAATTTCATTTTGTTCCATAGTATTAGTCATCTATTGCTCTGTAATAATATTACTATAAATCTACCAGATTTATTATCTCATAGTTTCTGTGGGTCAGTAGTCTGTGCATGGCTTAACGAGGTCCTCTGTTTCAAGATCTCATAAAGCTGAAATCAAGATGTTTGTTAGGGCTGGAAGTATCAGCTGGGGTCACATAATATAGCAGATCCAGGATTCCTCTCTAAACTCAGCCAATTCCAAAACTCGTATTTTTCTATTATGGTATACTTTTAAGTACGTTTCCCTGCCTCTCAGCTATTCTCAGTACAATAGGGAAAGGAAAACAAAATTATGAAAGACATGCCCAGTTCTACCAGCTTCTGCTCATATTTCACCTCCTCCAAGAACCCCTTCTTGATCAGCCCAGCCCATAAGATTCTCTCTGCTCAGAATTTATGTAGTACTCACTGTATCTGAATTACTTACTTAGAAAATTGTATGACAGAGTAGGAAGGATCCTTAGAGATAATTCAAACTCTTTGCACTAAAGGGGAAAATGGAGCCCAGAAAGGGGAAAGGAATTGCCCAAGGTCACACAGTAGAGCAAAGTAATAACTGAGACTAGATCAAAGGCCTCCTGATTTTTGTTCTCCTGCTTTTGTCCCTACATCCATGTTGGGACAGAGGATACAGAGGGGGATGAGTGGTAACCTGGCATAGAGGAACAATCAAATCTGATATCCCAAAACCAGAGGAAAATCATCTAATATATGTAAAATTGCTTAGCATCTTCCCAGACATATAGTAGTTTGTCAATATGCTTTGGTTGTCTTTGAATCAAAAGCTATCTGAGCCACTTCCACCACCTGCCTGGGGTCTCCATAGCCAGAAATTGGATCAAACAAGGCATCCTATAGCTAGAATTTGGTTCTTAAGACATACATTATCTACTATTTTCATTTGTCCACTTTTATGTCTTTGTAATTTATTTATTTCATTTTTGGTTTCCTTTAATTTTTTTTTTATAAATTTATTTATTTATTTATTTATTTTTGTCTGTGTTGGGTCTTCGTTTCTGTTCGAGGGCTTTCTCTAGTTGCGGCGAGCGGGGGCCACTCTTCATCGCGGTGCACAGGCCTCTCACTATCGCAGCCTCTCTTGTTGCGGAGCACAGGCTCCAGACGCACAGGCTCAGTAGTTGTGGCTCACGGGCCCAGTTGCTCCGCGGCATGTGGGATCCTCCCAGACCAGGGCTCGAGCCCGTGTCCCCTGCATTGGCAGGCGGATTCTCAACCACTGCACCACCAGGGAAGCCCCTTCCTTTAATTTTTTTAAACAAAATTTTCTTTCAAGACTTCAACTGCAACTTTCCTTTCATCCTCTATACTTCTGTCTGATAATTCGTTGTTTATGTTACTTTTCTGATAGGAATTTAATGATTCCCAATCATCAACAGGATAAGGCCAACTTCTTAGTGCAGCATCAAAATTTCATCTCAAACATCCTATTCATAGTCACTCCTTCTACCACCTTCCATTCTCCCACTGACACATACCCTAATCCCTGGCAATTAAAAATTACTTTCCATTAACTATGCCCTTTCATTTCTTTGCACATTATGCTGCCTCAGTACACAAAACTCAGTTTCAAAACCCACTGTAAATTTCATTCTAAATGTGAAATCTTCCCTAACTTTCCCAAAGTAAATTTGCTGCTTCCTCCTAAATTTAGTTAATCTGTCTTTAATAACATTGATTATACTTTATTATAGTCAATTAGCATATCTGGTACTCTCCTCAGTCCTTTTATCCATGGCTGTGAACTGTTTGAAAGAAGAAACCAAGTTTTCCACATATTTCTCTTCTTTCACTTGCTCCATAAATGATTATGATTAACTGGCGTGACAACTTAGGCAGAAAAAGTACAGAGGTCAATGTATAATTTTCTCTTTCTAACCAGAGTTGCTTCCTGCAAACTCTTTGCTTCTTAACCAGAGGATGCTGAGGCAGGTTGGGATAGTACAGTCACTTTCCTGTCTCTCCTCAGTCCATTTTTAGCATGAACTGTGCTACAAGGGGCACAACAGGGAAGGAGAGGAAGGCACTAAGCAAACAGGACTTGGTGTGAAGGAAGAGGCAGGAATTCACACTCTATGGGTGAGCTGGCCTCTGCTGCATGGCACTGAAAGGCAGGCTGCTTGTGTGCAGTCCAACCCCTCTTGACGGCCCTGCAGACACAAAGGAGATTGCCAACCAACACATCTGGAAGCCTGGGGTCCCCAGCACATCTATAAAGGAAGGGTTGCTGGGAGATTGGTTGGTGCCACAGTGCTTTGGGGTGCTGTGACTGACACATATGCAATTCAAACATTGCTTCCTATTTCCAGAGGATAGCCCTGTGGGAAGGAGACAGACGAAAGTCACAAAACTTATGGACTTTGTAGCCTCTGTCTGGATTCTCCTCCTCCAATTAGGTCTTGGGCTAAACACGCTGTGTTAACTCCCAAGAAAGCCAACTGATATACTGCTTCCTCAGCTATAGATATTGGAAGCATCAGGGAATGGGGCTTGCCCCAGTGCATTTGTATTTTTAGAAATATCCATAGGAGACCTTCAAGATGGTGGAGGAGTAAGACGTGAAGATCAGCTTCCTCCCCACAGATACATCAGAAATACATCTACATGTGGAACAACCCCTACAGAACACCTACTGAATGCTGGCAGAAGACCTCAGACTTCCCAAAAGGCAAGAAATACCCCCATGTACCTGGGTAGGGCAAAAGAAAAAAGAAAAAACAGAGACAAAAGAATAGGGATGGGACCTGCACCTCTGGGAGGGAGCTGTGAAGGAAGAAAAGTTTCCACACACTAGGAAGCCCCTTCACTGGTGGAGACGGGGGTGGGGGGGGGAAGCTTCAGAGCCACAGAAGAGAGCACAGCAATAGGGGTAGAGAAGGCAAAGCAGAGAGATTCCCACACAGAGTATTGGTGCCAACCAGCACTCACCAGCCTGAGAGGCTTGTCTGCTCACCCGGTGGGGTGGGCAGGGGCTGGGAGTTGAGGCTTGGGCTTCGGAGATCAGATCCCAGGGAAAGGACTGGGGTTGGCTACGTGAAGACAGCCTGAAGGGGGTTAGTGTGCGACAGCTAGCCAGGAGGGAGTCCCGGAAAAAAGTCTGGAACTGCCTAAGAGGAAAGAGACCATTGTTTTCGGGTGCACAAGGAGATGGGATTCAGAGAACCACCTAAAGGAGCTCCAGAGAAGGGTGCGAGCCACGGCTATCAGTGCAGACACCAGAGACAGGCATGAAATACTAAGGCTGCTACTGCAGCCACCAAGAAGGCTGTGTGCAAGCACAAGTCACTATATACACCTCCCCTCACGTGAGCCTGTGCAGCCCGCCACAGCCAGGGTCCTGTGATCCAGGGACAGCTTCCCAGGGAGAATACACAGTGCACCTCAGGCTGTTGCAACGTACCCCAGCCTCTGCCACTGCAGGCTCGCCTCACATTCCATATCCCTCCCTCCCCCACCCCCCGTCCTGAGTGAGCCACAGCCCCCTAATCAGCTGCAACTTTAACCCCACCCTGTCTGAGTGAAGAACAGACGCCCTCAGGTGACCTACATGCAGAGGCGGGGCCAAATCCAAAGCTGAACCCTAGGAACTGTGCAAACAAAGAAGAGAAAGGGAACTTTCTGTCCCAGCAGCCTCAGGAGCAGTGGATTAAATCTCCACAATCAACAGGATATACTCTACATCTCTGGAATACCTGAATACACAACAAATCATCCCAAAATTAAGGTGGTGGATTTGGGAGCAAGTGTAGATTTTGGGTTTGCTTTCTGCATCTAATTTGTTTCTGGTTTTCTGTTTATCTTAGTTTAGTATTTAAAGTTTATTATCATTGGTAGATTTGTTTATTGATTTGGTTGCTCTCTTCCCTTTTTATATATAGATTTTTTTCCCTTTTTCTCTTTCTGTGAGTGTGTATGTGTATGCTTCTTTCTGTGATTTTGTCTGAACAGCTTTGCTTTTACCATTTGTCCTAGGGTTCTGTCTGTCCGTTCTTTTTTGTTTTTTGTATTTTGGATAGTTTGTAGCACTTGTTATCACTGGTGGATTTGTTTTTTGGTGTGGTTGCTCTCTTCTTTCTTTCTTTCTATCTTTTTATTACTTTTAATTTTTTTATATTTAATAATTTTTAAAAATTATTTATTTATTTATTTATTTTTCCAAACAGATTTTTTAAAATTTATTATTTATGGCTGTGTTGGGTCTTCGTTTCTGTGCGAGGGCTTTCTCTAGTTGCAGCAAGTGGGGACCACTCTTCATCGCGGTGCGTGGGCCTCTCATTATTGCGGCCTCTCCTGTTGCGGAGCACAGGCTCCAGACGCGCAGGCTCAGTAATTGTGGCTCACGGGCCTAGTTGCTCCACAGCATATGGGATCTTCCCAGACCAGGGCTCGAACCCGTGTCCGCTGCATTGGCAGGCAGATTCTCAACCACTGCGCCACCAGGGAAGCCCCAAACAGATTTTTTTATTCAAAATATCTCCTTGCTCTCTCGCTTTCTGAAATGGCCCACACTCTATGGAGTGTCTTTCTCTCTAAATAAATCCACTTCTTACCTATCATTTTGTCTCTCACTGAATTCTTTCTGCAACGAGACATCAAGAACCTGAGCTTCATTAAATCTTGAGACCAGGTGTGTGATCTCAATCAAAAGACCATGGGTTCGGCAAAGCCTTTGACAGAGCCACCAAGCTGGAGCAGGAATTCACAGAGTGCTTCTCAGTTCTTGGGTTTTATTTAACATCACTTCCGTGACCAAGAGCCAGCTTGGAATCCACAGTCAGGATGGAGCCACATGGGCCACAGTGCACCAGGACCCGTGTCCTCCCAGCCAGCCCTACACTCACAGGGTCACTTGCTTATTACAACTGATAAAAATCCTTCCTGGGAGATTAACCAAGATGGCGGAATAGAAGGACGTGCTCTCACTCCCTCTTGCGAGAACACCAGAATCACAACTGGCTGCTGGACAATCATCGACAGGAAGACACTGGACTTCACCAAGGAGGATACCCCACGTCCAAGGACAGAGGAGAAGCCACAGTGAGATGGTAGGAGGGGTGCAATCAGAGTAAAATCAAATCCCATAACTGCTGGGTGGGTGACTCACAGACTGGCGAACACTTATACCATAGAAGTCCACCCACTGGAGTGAAGGTTCTGAGCCCCACGTCAGGCTTCCCAACCTGGGGGTCCGGCAAAGGGAGGAGGAATTCATAGAGAATCAGACTTTGAAGCTTAGTGGGAATTGATTGCAGGACGTTGACAGGACTGGGGGAAACAGAGACCCCACTCGGAGGGCGCACACGGAATAGTGTGCGCATCGGGACCCGGGGGAAGGAGCAGTGACCCTGGGGGAGACTGAACCAGACCTACCTGCTAGTGTTGGAGGGTCTCCTGCAGAGGCGGGGGCCGGCTCTGTTTCACCGTGGGGACAAGGACACTGGCAGTGGAGGTTCTGGGAAGTGCTCCTTGGCGTGAGCCCTCCCAGAGTCTGCCATTAGCCCTACCAAAGAGTTCAGGTAGGCTCCAGTGTTGGGTTGCCTCAGACAAAACAACCAACAAGGAGGGAACCCAGCCCCACCCATCAACAGTCAAGTGGATTAAAGTTTTACGGAGCTCTGACCGCCACAGCAACAGTCAGCTCTACCCACCACCAGAGCCTCCCATCAAGCCTCTTAGATAGCTTCAACCACCAGAGGGCAGACAGCAGAAGCAAGAAAAACTACAATCCTGCAGCCAGTGGAACAAAAACCACACTTACAGAAACATAGACAAGATGAAAAGGCAGAGGGCTATATACCAGATGAAGGAACAAGAAAAAAACCCAGAAAAACAACTAAATGAAATGGAGATAGGCTACCTTCCAGAAAAAGAATTCAGAATAATGAGAGTGAAGATGATCCAGGACCTCAAAAAAAGAATGGAGGCAAAGATCGAGAAGATGCAAGAAATGATTAACAAAGACTTAGAAGAATTAAAGAACAAACAAACAGAGATGACCAATACAATAAGTGAAATGAAAACTACACTAGAAGGAATCAATAGCAGAATAACTGAGGCAGAAGAGCTGATAAGTGACCTGGAAGACAGAATGGTGGAATTCACTGCTGCAGAACAGAATAAAGAAAAAAGAATGAAAAGAAATGAAGACAGCCGAAGAGACCTCTGGGACAACATTAAACGCACCAACATTCGCATTATAGGGGTCCCAGAAGGAGAAGAGAGAGAGAAAGGACCAGAGAAAATATTTGAAGAGATTATACTCGAAAACTTCCCTAACATGGGAAGGGAAATAGCCACCCAAGTCCAGGAAGCGCAGAGAGTCCCATACAGGATAAACCCAAGGAGAAACACATCGAGACACATAGTAATCAAAGTGGCAAAAATTAAAGACAAAGAAAAATTACTGAAAGCAGCAAAGGAAAAACGACAAATAACATACAAGGGAACTCCCATAAGGTTAACAGCTGATTTCTCAGCACAAACTCTACAAGCCAGAAGGGAGTGGCATGATATACTTAAAGTGATGAAAGGGAAGAACCTACAACCAAGATTACTCTACCCGGCAAGGATCTCATTTAGATTCGATGGAGAAAACAAAAGCTTTACAGACAAGCAAAAGCTAAGAGAATTCAGCACCACCAAACCAGCTCTACAACAAATGCTAAAGGAACTTCTCTAAGTGGGAAACACAAGAGAAGAAAAGGACCTACAAAAACAAACCCAAAACAATTAAGAAAATGATAATAGGAACATACATATCGATAATTACCTTAAAAGTGAATGGATTAAATGCTCCAACCAAAAGACACAGGCTTGCTGAATGGATACAAAAACAAGACCCATATATATGCTGTCTACAAGAGACCCAATTTACACCTAGGGACACATACAGACTGAAAGTGAGGGGATGGAAAAAGATATTCCATGCAAATGGAAATCAAAAGAAAGCTGGAGTAGCTATACTCATATCAGATAAAATAGACTTTAAAATAAAGAATGTTACAAGAGACAAGGGAGGACACTACATAATGAGCAAGGGATCAATCCAAGAAGAAGATATAACATTTATAAATATATATGCACCCAACATAGGAGCACCTCAATACATAAGGCAACTGCTAACAGCTATAAAAGAGGAAATTGACAGTAACACAATAATAGTGGGGGACTTTAACACCTCACTTACACCAATGGACAGGTCATACAAAATGAAAATAAATAAGGAAACAGAAGCTTTAAATGACACAATAGTCCAGATAGATTTAATTGATATTTATAGGATATTCCATCCAAAAACAGCAGATTACACGTTCTTCTCAAGTGCGCATGGAACATTCTCCAGGATAGATCACATCTTGGGTCACAAATCAAGCCTCAGTAAATTTAAGAAAATTGAAATCATATCAAGCATCTTTTCTGACCACAACGCTATGAGATTACAAACGAATTACAGGGAAAAAAACGTAAAAAAGACAAACACATGGAGGTTAAACAATACGCTGCTAAATAACCAAAAAATCACTGAAGAAATCAAAGAGGAAATCAAAAAATACCTAGAGACAAATGACAATGAAAACACGACGACCCAAAACCTAGGGGATGCAGCAAAAGCAGTTCTAAGACAAAAGTTTATAGCTAGACAAGCCTACCTAAAGAAACAAGAAAAATCTCAAGTAAACAATCTAACCTTACACCTAAAGAAAGTAGAGAAAGAAGAACAAACAAAACCCAAAGTTAGCAGAAGGAAAGAAATCATAAAGATCAGAGCGGAAATAAATGAAATAGAAACAAAGAAAACAATAGCAAAGATCAATAAAACTAAAAGCTGGTTCTTTGAGAAGATAAACAAAATTGATAAGCCATTAGCCAGACTCATCAAGAAAAAGAGGGAGAGGACTCAAATCAATAAAATCAGAAATGAAAAAGGAGAAGTTAAAACAGACATCGCAGAAATACAAAGCATCCTAAGAGACTACTACAAGCAACTCTATGCCAATAAAATGGACAACCTGGAAGAAATGGACAAATTCTTAGAAAGGTATAACCTTCCAAGTCTGAACCAGGAAGAAACAGAAAATGTGAACAGACCAATCACAAGTAATGAAATTGAAACTGTGATTAAAAATCTTCCAACAAACAAAAGTCCAGGACCAGATGGCTTCACAGGTGAATTCTATCAAACATCTAGAGAAGAGTTAACACCTATCCTTCTCAAACTCTTCCAAAAAATTGCAGAGGAAGGAACACTCCCAAACTCATTCTATGAGGCCACCATCACCCTGATACCAAAACCAGACAAAGACACTACAAAAAAAGAAAATTACAGACCAATATCACTAATGAATATAGATGCAAAAATCCTCAACAAAATACTAGCAAACAGAATCCAACAACACATTAAAAGGATCATACACCACGATCAAGTGGGATTTATCCCAGGGATGCAAGGATTCTTCAATATATGCAAATCAATCAATGTGATACACAATAGTAACAAACTGAAGAATAAAAACCATATGATCGTCTCAATAGATGCAGAAAAAGCTTTTGACAAAATTCAACACCCATTTATGATAAAAACTCTCCAGAAAGTGGGCATAGAGGGAACCTACCTCAACATAATAAAGGCCATATATGACAAACCCACAGCAAACATCATTCTCAATGGTGAAAAACTGAAAGCATTTCCTCTAAGATCAGGAACGAGACAAGGATGTCCACTCTCACTACTATTACTCAACATAGTTCTGGAAGTCCTAGTCACGGCAATCAGAGAAGAAAAAGAAATAAAAGGAATACAAATTGGAAAAGAAGAAGTAAAACTGTCACTGTTTGCAGATGACATGATACTATACATAGAGAATCCTAAAACTGCCACCAGAAAACTGCTAGAGCTAATTAATGAATTTGGTAAAGTTGCAGGATACCAAATTAATGCACAGAAATCTCTTGCATTCCTATACACTAATGATGAAAAATCTGAAAGAGAAATAATGGAAACACTCCCATTTACCATTGCAACAAAAAGAATAAAATACCTAGGAATAAACCCACCTAGGGAGAAAAAAGACCTGTATGCAGAAAACTATAAGACACTGACGAAAGAAATTAAAGGTGATACCAACAGATGGAGAGATATACCATGTTCTTGGATTGGAAGAATCAACACTGTGAAAATGACTATACTACCCAAAGCAATCTACGGATTCAATGCAATCCCTATCAAATAACCAATGGCATTTTTTACAGAACTAGAACAAATCATCTTAAAATTTGTATGGAGACAAAAAAGACCCCGAATAGCCAAAGCAGTGTTGAGGGAAAAAAACGGAGCTGGAGGAATCAGACTCCCTGTCTTCAGACTATACTACAAAGCTACAGTAATCAAGACAATATAGTACTGGCACAAACACAGAAACATAGATCAATGGAACAAGATAGAAAGCCTAGAGATAAACCCACGCACCTATGGTCAACTAATCTATGACAAAGGAGGCAAAGATATACAATGGAGAAAAGACAGTCTCTTCAATAAGTGGTGCTGGGAAAACTGGACAGCTACATGTAAAAGAATGAAATTAGAACACTCCCTAACACCATACACAAAAATAAACTCAAAATGGATTAGAGACCTAAATGTAAGACCGGACACTATAAAACTCTTAGAGGAAAACATAGGAAGAACACTCTTTGACATAAATCACAGCAAGAACTTTTTTGATCCACCTCCTAGACTAATGGAAATAAAAACAAAAATAAACAAATGGGACCTAATGAAACTTCAAAGCTTTTGCACAGCAAAGGAAACCATAAACAAGACGAAAAGACAACCCTGAGAATGGGAGAAAATATTTGCAGACGAATCAACGGACAAAGGATTAATCTCCAAAATATATAAACAGCTCGTTCAGCTCAATATTAAAGAAACAAACACCCCAATCCAAAAATGGGCAGAAGACCTAAATAGACATTTCTCCAAAGAAGACATACAGACGGCCACAAAGCACATGAAAAGATGTTCAACATCACTAATTATTAGAGAAATGCAAATGAAAATTACAGTGTGGTATCACCTCACACCAGTTAGAATGGGCATCATCAGAAAATCTACAAACAACAAATGCTGGAGAGGGTGTGGAGAAAAGGGAACCCTCTTGCACTGTTGGTGGGAATGTAAATTGATACAGCCACTATGGAGAACAATATGGAAGTTCCTTAAAAATCTAAGAATAGAATTACCATATGACCCAGCAATCCCACTACTGGGCATATAACCAGAGAAAACCGTAATTCAAAAATACACATGCACCCGAATGTTCATTGCAGCACTATTTACAATAGCCAGGTCATGGAAGCAACCTAAATGCCCATCAACAGAAGAATGGATAAAGAGGTTTGGTACATACATACAATGGAATATTACTCAGCCATAAAAAGGAACGAAATTGAGTCATTTGTTGAGACGTGGATGGATCTAGAGACTGTCATACGGAGTGAAGTAAGTCAGAAAGAGAAAAACAAATATCGTATATTAATGCATGTATGTGGAACCTAGAAAAATGGTACAGATGAACCGGGTCGCAAGGCAGAGTTTGAGACACAGATGTAGAGAACAAACGTATGGACACCAAGGGGGGAAAACTGCGGTGGGGTGGGGATGGTGGTGTGCTGAATTGGGCGATTGGGTTTGACGTGTATAAAGTGATGTGTATAAAATTGATGACTGATTAAAAATTTAAAATATATATATATCTCCTTGGCTACTGGACTGAATGTCAATATTATGACATAGTATGAGTGTGTTTCATGTTTGGTAATTGCAATCATTGTTGCTTTTGTTGTGGTCATCCATTTACAATGCTTGGTGTCAGTCTATTTATCTCTTGTAAAAACAAAATACAGTGTGTGTGTGTGAAAAAAAATCTCCTTGGTAAAGACATTTAAAAATGATATCAGCTAAAGAGCAAATCAAAATGTTTGGGATTCAGGCAAAACTACACTGAGAGGCAAAACCAATACCTGAAATGTGTTCATCTGAAAGAAATGATTTTTCAAAACTCTTCGTGCCATCCAGAGTTCCATGTTACCCTTCAAGATTAGCTAACCATGGGTACGAAGAGGGTGTCCTTAGCTGAGGTTGGTAACTTAGTGCTATGATGGGGTTGGCTGGGTGGTCAGACCTCACACCCTGTGGAGAACACAGCTGGCGAGTCCAGAGCCAGAAGATTCTTTTTTTTTTTCACACACACACACTGTATTTTATTTTTACAAGAGATAAATAGACTGACACCAAGCATTGTAAATGGATGACCACAACAAAAGCAACAATGATTGCAATTACCAAACACGAAACACACTCATACTATGTCATAATATTGACATTCAGTCCAGTAATCCTCCACTGTAACAGCTCCTTTATTTTGCAGTGAAAATTGATTTCTATATTCTTTGCCTCTGAGTCCTTGTGGGATTTTTTTTTAATTCAAACAGAAGTCAGAAAAATTATAATCATCCTCATCAGTCCACTCAGTCCCATGTAATTAATTTTTTTTCATCTTGATCTTTTGTTAGCACTTTTATGAGTTCATCAGTTTTTCATTAGAGTTCTGAAAATGCTTATTCATTCAGTTCAGCAGTACAGTTACCAGAAACCTGTACTTGTCAGAGTCTTTTCTATGAATTCCTTGAAGATGAAACCCTTTTATAGGAACATATTTGCAAAAGCATCAGAGTACACCCAGAACTGTCTGTAAATGACAAAAGACTTAAAAATGACCACGATTAAAGATTTGATGAAAGTTCATAATAATGCAATTGGCAAGGAAATTTAGTTATTTCTGAGATATACATTTTAAAGTAATAACTAGAATTATGACTTATAACATTATACCAGAACATATAATATTTTTTAGAAATTTCACGTAATGTCTGAAACATTTATATTAACATATTTCCATGCAGATAACCCAATGAAAGTTTAATATTAGTTGTTTTGTTTGTTTGTTTTTTTATACTGCAGGTTCTTATTAGGCATCAATTTTATACATATCAGTGTATACATGTCAATCCCAATCGCCCAATTCAGCACACCACCATCCCCACCCCACCGCAGTTTTCCCCCCTTGGTGTCCATATGTCTGTTCTCTACATCTGTGTCTCAACTTCTGCCCTGCAAACCAGCTCATCTGTACCATTTTTCTAGGTTCCACATACATGCGTTAATATACGATATTTGTTTTTCTCTTTCTGACTTACTTCATTCTGTATGACAATCTCTAGATCCATCCACGTCTCAACAAATGACTCAATTTCATTCCTTTTTATGGCTGAGTAATATTCCATTGTGTATATGTACCACAACTTCTTTATCCATTCGTCTGTCAATGGGCATTTAGGTTGCTTCCATGTCCTGGCTATTTTAAATAGTGCTGCAATGAACATTGGGGTGCATGTGTCTTTTTGAATTATGGTTTTCTCTGCGTATACACCCAGTAGTGGGATTGCTGGATCATATGGTAAATCTATTTTTAGTTTTTTAAGGAACCTCCATATTGTTCTTTTATAACTTTATTTTATTCTTTCATTCTTTCTTTTTTTAATCCCTTTTCCCATAAGCCGTGTGGCTCACAGGGTCTTCGTGCTCCAGCAGGGTATCAGGCCTGGGCCTCTGAGGTGGGAGAGTTGAGTTCAGGACATTGGTCCACCAGAGACCTCCTGGCTCCACATAATATCAAATGATGAAAGCTCTCCCAGAGATCTCTATCTCAATGCTAAGACCAAGCTCAACTCAACCACCAGAAAGCTATTGTGCTGGACAACCTATGCCAAACGACTGGCAAGACAGGAACACAACACCACCCATTAGCAGAAAGGCTGCTTAAAATCATAATAAGGTCACGGACACACCAAAACACACCACCAGATGTGGCCCTGCCCAACGGAAAGAAAATATCCAGCCTCATCCACCAGAACACAGGCACCAGTCTCTTCCACCAGCAAGCCTACACACCCACTGAACCAACCATAGCCACTGTGGGCAGACACCAAAAACAACGGGAACTACGAACCTGAAGTCTGCAAAAAGGAGACCCCAAACACTGAAATTTAAGCAAAATGAGAAGACAGAGAAACACACAGCAGATGAAGGAGCAAGGTAAAAACCCACTAGACCAATAAATGACAAGGAAATAGGCAGTCTACCTGAAAAAGAATTCAGAGGAATGATAGTAAAGATGATCCAAATCTTGGAATTAGAAAGGAGAAAATACAGGACACATTTAACAAGGACGTAGAAGAACTAAAGAGCAAACAAACAATGATGAACAACACAATAAATGAAATTAAATATTCTCTAGAAGGAATCAGTAGCAGAATAACAGAGGCAGAAGAACGGATAAGTGACCTGGAAGATAAAATAGTGGAAATAACTACTGCAGAGAAAAATAAGGAGAAAAGAATGAAAAGAATTGAGGACAGACTCAGAGACCTCTGGGACAGCATTAAACACACCAACAATCGAATCATATGGGTCCCAAAGAAGAAGAGAAAAATAAACGGACTGAGAAAATATTTCAAGAGATTATATTTGTAAACTTCCCTAATATGGGAAAGGAAATAGTCAATAAAGTCCAGGATGTGCAAACAGTCCTAACAAGGATAAATACAAGGAGAAACATTCCAAGACACATATTAATCAAACTATCAAATATCGACTACAAAGAAAAAAATTTAAAAGCAGCACGGGAAAAGCAATAAATAAAATAAAAGAGAATCTGCATAAGGTTAAAACTGATCTGTCAGCAGAAATTCTGCAAGCCAGAAAGGAGCGGCAGGACATATTTAAAGAGATGAAAGGGGAAAACCTACAATAAAGATTACTCTACCCAGCAAGGATCTAATTCAGATTCGACGGAGAAATTAAATCCTTTACAGACAAGCAAAAGCTAAGAGAATTCAGCACCACCAAACCAGCTTTACAACAAATGCTAAAGGATCTTCTCTAAGCAGGAAACACAAGAGAAGGAAAAGACCTACAATAACAAGCCCAAAACAATTAAGAAAATGGTAATAGGAACATACACATCGATAACTACCTTAAATGTAAATGGATTAAAAGCTCCAAGCAAAAGACATAGACTGGCTGAATGGATACAAAAACAAGACCCATATATGTGCTGTCTACAAGAGACCCACTTCAGACCTAGGGATACATACAGACTGAAAGTGAGGGGATGGAAAAATGTATTCCATGCAAAAGGAAATCAAAAGAAAGCTGGAGTAGCAATTCTCATATCAGACAAAATAGACTTTAAAATAAAGACCATTACAAGAGACAAAGAAGTACACTACATAAAGATGAAGTGATCAATCCAAGAAGAAGATAAAACAATTGTAAGTATTGATGCACCCAACATAGGAGCACCTCAATACATAAGGCAAACGCAACAGCCATAAAAGGGGAAATCGACAGTAACACAATCATAGTAGGGGACATTAACACCCCACTTTCACCAATGGATAGATCACCCTAAATGAAAATAAATAAGGAAACACAAGCTTTAAATGACACATTACACAAGATGGACTTAATTGATATTTATAGGACATTCCATCCTAAAACAACAGAATACACTTTCTTCTCAAATGCTCATGGAACGTTCGCCAGGATAGATCATATCTTGGGTCACAGATCTTGCCTTGGTAAATTTAAGAAAATTGAAATCATATCAAGTATTTTTTCCAACCACAATGCTATGAGACTACATAACAATTACAGGGAAAAATCTGTAAAAAATACAAACACATGGTGGCTAAACAGTACACTACTAAATAACGAAGAGATCACTGAAGAAATCAAAGGAGAAATTTAAAAATACCTAGAATAAAATGACAATGAAAACATGATGACACAAAACTTAGGGGATGCAGCAAAAGCGGTTATAAGAGGGATGTTTATAGTAAGGCAATCCTACCTCAAGAAACAAGAAACATCTCAAATAAACAAGTTAACCCTACACCTAAAGCAATTAGAGAAAGAAGAACAAAAAAATCCCAAAGTTAGCAGAAGGAAAGAAATCATAAATAACAGATCAGAAATAAATGAAAAAGAAATGATGGAAACAATAACAAAGATCAATGAAACTAAAAGCTGGTTCTTAGAGAAGATAAACAAAATTGATAAACCATTAGCAAGGCTCATCAAGAAAAAAAGGGAGAAAACTCAAATCAATAAAATTAAAAATGAAAAATGAGAAGTAACAACTGACACTGCAGAAATACAAAGGATCATGAGGGATTACTACAAGCAATTATATGCCAATAAAATAGACAACCTGGATGAAATGGACAAATTCTTAGAAAAGCATAATCTTCTGAGGCTGAACCAGGAAGAAATAGAAAATATAAACACACCAATCACAAGCAGTGAAATTGAGACTGTGATTAAAACTCTTCCAACAAACAAAAGCCTAGGACCAGATGGTTTCACAAGTAAATTCTATCAAACATTTAGAGAAGAGCTAACACCTATCCTTCTCAGACTCTTCCAAAATATAGCAGAGGGAGAAACACTCCCCAACTCATTCTATTAGGATACAATCACCCTGATACCAAAACCAGACAAAGATGTCACAAAACAAAAAACCTTCAGGCCAATATTACTGATGAACATATATGCAAAAATCCTCAACAAAATACTGACAAACAGAATCCAGCAGCACATTAAAAGGATCATACATCATGATCAAGTTGGGTTTATCCCAGGAATGCAAGGATTCTTCAATATATGCAAATCAAACAATGTGATAAACCATATTAAAAAATTGAAGGGTAAAAACCATATGATCTTCTCAATAGATGCAGAAAAAGCTTTCGGCAAAATTCAACACCCATTTATAATAAAAACTCTCCAGAAAGTAGGCATAGAGGGAACTTACCTCAACATAATAAAGGCCATATAAGACAAACCCACAGCCAACATCATCCTCAATGGTGAAAAACTGAAACAATTTCCTCTAAGTTCAGGAACAAGACAAGGATGTCCACTATCACCACTATTATTCAACATAGTTTTGGAAATCTTATCCACAGCAATCAGAGAAGAAAAACAAATAAAAGGAACCCAAATTGGAAAAGAAGAAGTAAAGCTGTCACTGTTTGCAGACGACATGATACTATACATAGAGAATCCTAAAGATGCTACGAGAAAACTACTAGAGATCATCAAGGAATTTGGTAAAGCAGCACGATGCAAAATTAATGCACAGAAATCTCTTGCATTCCTATACACTAATGATGAAAAATGTGAAAGAGAAATTAAGGAAATACTCCCATTTTCAATTGCAAAAAAAGAATAAAATACCTAGGAATAAACCTACCTATAGAGACAAAAGACCTGTATGCAGGAAACTGTAAGACACTGTTGAAAGTAATGAAAGGTGATACGAACAGTTGGAGAGATATACCATGTTCTTGGACTGGAAGAATCAACATTGTGAAAATCTACAGATTAAATGCAATACCTATCAAACTACCAAACTACCAATGGCATCTTTCACAGAACTAGAGCAAAAAAATTCACAATTTGTATGGAAACACACAGGACCCTGAATAGCCAAAGCAATCTTGAGAAAGAAAAACGGATCTGGAGGAATCAGGCTCCCAGACTTCAGACTATACTACAAAGCTACAGTAATCAAGACAGTATGGTACTGGAACAAAACCAGAATTATAGACCAATGGAAAATGATAGAAAACCCAGAGATAAACCCACACACATATGGTCAACTTATTTTTGATAAAGTAGGCAAGAATATACAATGGGGAAAAGACAGCCTCTTCAATAAGTGCTGCTGGGACAACTGGGCAGCTACATGTAAAAGAATGAAATTAGAACACTCCCTAACACCATACACAAAAATAAACTCAAAATCGATTAATAACCTAAATGTAAGGCCAGACACTATAAAACTCTTAGAGGAAAACAAGGCAGAACACTCTATGACATAAATCATAGCAAGATCCTTTTTGACCCACCTCCTAGAGAAATGGAAATAAAAACGAAAATAAACAAATGGGACCTAATGAAACTTAAAAGCTTTTGCACAGCAAAGGAAACCATAAACAAGACAAAAAGACAGCCCTCAGAATGGGAGAAAATATTTGCAAATGAAGCAACTGACCAAGGAGTAATCTCCAAAATTTACAAGCATCTCATGCCGCTTGATATCAAAAGAACAAACAACCTAATCCAAAGATGGGCAGAAAACCTCATTAGACATTTCTCCAAAGAAGATATACAGATTGCCAACATCACTAATCATTAGAGAAATGCAAATCAAAACTACAATGAGATATCACCTCACATCGGTCAGAATGGCCATCATCAAAAATCTACAAGCAATAAATGTTGCAGAGGGTCTGGAGAAAAGGGAACCCTCTTGCACTGCTGGTGGGAATGTAAATGGATACAGCCACTATGGAGAACAGTATGGAAGTTCCTTAAAAACTAAAAATAGAACTACCACATGACCCAGCAATCGCACTTCTCTGGATGTACCCTGAGAAAACCATGGTTCAAAAAGAGTCATGTACCACAATGTTCATTGCAGCTCTATTTACAATAGTCAGGACTTGGAAGCAACCTAAATGTCCATCGACAAATGAATGGATATAGAAGTTGTGGCACATATATACTATGGAATATTACTCAGCCATAGAAAGAAACAAAATTGAGTTATTTGTAGTGAGTTGGAATGACGTAGAATCTGTCATACAGAGTGAAGTAATTCAGAAAGGGAAAAACAAATACCATATGCTAACACATATATATGGAATGTTAAAACAAAAAGGTTCTGAAGAACCTAGGGGCAGGACAGGAATAAAGACACAGACGTAGAGAATAGACTTGAGGACACAGGGAGGGGGAATTGTAAGCTGGGATGAAATGAGAGAGCGGCATGGACATATATACACTAAGAAATGAAAAATAGATAGCTAGTTCGAAGCAGCTGCATGGCATATAGAAATCAGCTCGGTACTTTGTGACCACCTAGGGGTGTTGGATAGGGAGGGTAGGAGGGAGACGCAAGATGGAGGAGATATGGGGATATATGTATATGTATAGCTGATTCACTTTGTTATAAAGCAGAAACTAACACACCTTGTAAAGCAATTATAGTCCAACAAAGATGTTAAAATAGTAAATAAATAAAAAGAAATATCCATAATCTGAGCTGGAGGGAAGTAACAAAGCTTGCCAGAAGATTGGGATTCAGTTCTTGACCCTACACCTTAATGCATCATAATTGAAGTAGAGGTATACACACTACTAACATAAAATAGATAACTAATAAGGACCTACTGTATAGCACAGGGAAGTCCAGTAATTTTTTTAAATGTATATACACAAAATCAAATAAACTATATGACAATTAAAAAAGAATAAAGAAACTAGTGCTGTCCATAAGAGAGTAAGCAGGCTGGGGAGGGCTTGGAACCCAGTTCCCAAGAATAAAGGGTCTGAGTATTAGAAGCTGTTTAACTTGAATCAGAGAAGCCACAGGAGAATAGGGCCACAGTCTTCTGACTTATGAGGGACTGTCTTGGATCAGAGGAAGTAGACCAATGAAAACAAGAGATTTCAGTTCAATATTAAGTAGAACTTTCTAAAAGTCATAGTATGCTTAATGTCATCCTTGACAGAAATTGAGTTCTCCAATCCTGGTGGTATTCATACAGGAGAAGGGTGACTGACTGGGGAGGATTGAAAATAATTAAAACTAGTTGTTCTTGGGGCCCAGTTTTAATGGTGATCCCACCATTCATTGAAGAAGATCCAGGCTATCACACCTTTTCCATTTAAAGGAGCTGGTTGATATCACGGCTGTGTTAACACCAGCTCTTCTACTGCCTTCCCTTACCTCCAGAACATTGGAGTGCTGACATTTTGTTAATTTCTCCTACCCACCCAAGAGACAGATATGCTCTATTTTGCAGCACAGGCATACAGTTGCACTCCTTTGATAATATTGGCGAGCTCAGCATATAGAACCTCCACTACCTATATCTTATACCTAGAAAGGATGTATTAGTTTTTGAACTGAGCTTCTCAACCACGCTGAAACAAAGATGAGGATTAATACTCTCATTTTACAGAAGAAGAAAATGCTACATCCTTAAAATAGCTATAAAGAGTAAATAATAGGAGAAACAGTCAAGATGGCAGAGTAGAAAGACCCTGAGCTCACCTCGTCTCACGAGCAGACCAAAATCACAACTATATGTGGAACAACCATCAATGAAAAAGTATTAAACCTACCAGAAAAGATCTTCTACAACTAAAGACATAAAGAAGTAACCATAATGAGATGGGTAGGAGAGGCAGACTCACAATATAATCAAATCCTATACACCCCAGGTGGGTGACCCACAAACTGGAGAATAATTATATTACAGAGGTTCTCCCACAGGAGTGAGAGTTCTGAACCCCATGTCAGGCACCCCAGCCTGGGGGACCAGCACCAGGTAGATGAGTCCCTGGAGCATTTGGCTTTGAAGGTTTAATTGCAGGAGTACCGCAAAACCGAGTGCTTCACTTTTAAAGGGGGCACACAAAATCTCATGTGCACTGGGACCCAGGGCAAAAGCAGCAATTTGATAGAAGCCTGGGCCAGACCTACCTGAGATAGAAGAAATAAGTGAAATGGAGATAGGCAACCTACCTGAGAAAGAGTTCAGAGTAATGATCATAAAGATAATCAAAGAACTCGGGAGGATAATGGATGCACAGAGGGAGTTAAAATTTAGAAGTTTTTACAAAGAATTAGAAAATATAAAGAACAACAAAACAGAGATTAAGAATACAATAACTGAAATGAAAAATATACTAGAAGGAATCAATAGTACACTAAATGATACAGAAGAATGAATCAGTGAGCTGGAGGACAGAGTAGTGGAAATCACTGATGCAGAACAGAACAAAGAAAAAAGAATGAAAAGAAATGAGGACAGCTTAAGAGATGGCTGGGACAACATCATTTGCACCAACATTCGCATTATAGGGTCCCAGAAGGAGAGGAGGGAGAGAAAGGGCCTGAGAAAACATTTGAAGAGATAATAGCTGAAAACTTCCCTAACATGGGAAAGGAAACAGTCACCCAAGTCCAGGAAGTGCAGAGAGTCCCATACATGATAAATGCAAGCAGGAACACACCAAGACATGCTGCAATCAAAATGAGAAAAATTAAAGAAAGACAAAGAGAGAATATTAAAAGCAGCAAGGGAAAAGCAACAAATAACATACAAGGGAACTGCCATAAGGCTATCAGCTAATTTTTCAGCAGAAACTCTGCAAGCTAGAAAGGAGTGGCACAATATATTTAAAGTGATGAAAGGGAAAACGTACAACCAAGAATATTCCCCCAGCAAGGCTCTCATTCAGATTTGATGGAGAAATAAAAAGTTTTACAGACAAGCAAAAGCTAAAAGAATTCAGAACCACCAAACCAGCTTTACAACAAATGTTAAAGGAACTTCTGTAGGCAAAAAAGAAAAAGCCACAAGTAGAAACAAGAATATTATAAAATGAAAAAGCTCACCAGTAAAGGCAAACATACAGTAAAGTTAGGAAATCAGCGACACACAAAGCTAGTAGGGAGGTTAAGAGAAAAAAGTAGTAAAATCATCTGTATCCACAACAAGCAGTTAAGGGATACACAAAGCAATTAGATGTAAAATACAATATCAAAAAAAGTAATTGTGAGGGGAGGAGAGTACAAATGCAGGATTCTTAAAAAGCATTTGAAATTAAGAAATCAGCAACTTAAAATAACTATATATATATATATATATATATATATACTGCTATATGATAACCTCATGGTAACTGCAAACCAAAAATCTGTGAGATGTACACACAAAAAAGAAAAAACAATTCAAACATAACACTGAAGAGTCATCAAATCACAAGAGAAGAGAATAAAAGAAGAAAGGGGAAAAAAGGAAGTATAGAAACAAATCCAAAACAATTAACAAGATGACAGTAAGAATATATATATCAGTAATTACTTTAAATGTAAATGGAATAAATGTTCCAACCAAAAGACATAGATTGGCTGAATGGATACATAAACAGGACCCATATATATGCTGCCTAAAAGAGACCCACCTTAGATCTAGAGACATATACAGACTGAAAGTCAGGGGATGGAAAATGTATTCCATGCAAATGGAAATCAAAAGAAAGCCAGAGAAGAAATACTTATATCAGAAAAAAGTAGACTTTAAAATAAACACTGTTACAAGAGACAAAGATGGACACTACATAATGATCAAGGGATGAATCCAAGAAGAAGATATAACAATTATAAACATATATGCACCCAACGTAGGAGCACCTCAATATAGAAGGCAAATACTGTATTAACAGACATAAAAGGAGAAATTGGCAATAACACAATAATAGTGGGGGACTTTAACACCCAACTTACATCAATGGACAGATCATCCAGACAGAAAATCAATAAGGAAACACAGGCTTTTAATGACACATTAGACCAGATGGATTTAATTGCTATTTATAGACTTCCATCTAAAAGCAGCAGAGTACACATTCTTCTCAAGTGCACACGGAATGTTCTCCAGGACAGATCATAAGCCATAAAGCAAGCCTCAATAAATTTTTAAAAAAAATGAAATCATGCATCTTTTCCAATCACAACGCTTATGAGATTAGAAATCAACTACAAGAAAAGAACTGCAGAAAACACAAACACATGGAGGCTAAACAGTATGCTACTAAACAACCAATGAATCACTGGAGAAATCAAAGAGGAAATAAAAAAATACCTAGAGACAAATGAAAGCCAAAACACAATGATCCAAAACGTATGGGATGCAGCAAAAGCAGTTCTAAGAGGGAAGTTTATAGTGATACAAAATTACCTCAGTAAACAAGAAAAATCCCAAATAAACAACTTAACCTTACACCTAAAGCAACTAGAGAAAGGAGAAAAAACAAAACCAAAGTAAGCAGAAGGAAAGAAATCATAAAGATCAGAGCTGAAATAAATGAAACAATAGAAAAGATCAATGAAAATAAAATCTTGTTCTTTGAAAAGATAAATAAAATTGATAATTTTTTATCCAGACTCATCAAGAAAAAAGGGAGAGCCCAAATCAGTAAAATCACAAATGAAAAGGAAGTTACAACTGACACCACAGAAATACAAAGGATCATAAGAGACTACTATGAGCAACCGTACACCAATAAAATGGACAACCTAGAAGAAGTGGACAAATTCTTAGACAGGTACAATCTCCCAAGACTGAACCAGGAAGAAATTGAAAATATGACCAGATTGATTACCAGTACTGAGATTGAATTAGTAATTTAAAACTCCCAACAAACAAAAGTCTAAGACCAGATGGCTTCACAGGGGAATTCTACCAAACTTTTAGAGAAGAGTTAACTATCCTTCTGAAACTATTTCAAAAAAATTGCAGACAAGGAACACCTCCAAACTCATTCTATGAGGCCACCATCACCCTGATACCAAAACCAGACAAAAATATCACACAAAAAAAGAAAATTATAGACCAATATAACTGCTGAACATAGATGCAAAAATCCTCAACAAAATATTAGCAAACTGAATCTAACAATAAATTAAAACATTCACACACTATGATCAAGTGGGATTTATCTCAGGGATGCAAGGATTTTTCAATATCCACAAATCAATCAATGTGATACACCACATTAACAAATTAAAGAATAAAACCATATGATCATCTCAATGGGTACAGAAAAAGCTTTTGATAAAATTCAACATCCATTTATGATAAAAACTCTCCAAAAAGTAGGAATAGAGGGAACCTACCTCAATATAACAAAGGTCATATGTGACAAACCCATAGGTAACGTCATACTCAACAGTGAAAAACTTAAAGCATTCCCTCTAAGATCAAGAAACAAGACAAGAATGCTCACTCTCGCCAATTTTACTTAACATAGTTTTGGAAGTCCTAGTCACAGCAATCAGAGAAGAAAACATAGATAAATAAAAGGAATCCAAACTGGAAAGGAGGAAGTAAAACTGTAACCATATTAACAAATTAAGGAATAAAAGCCATATGATCCTCTCAATGGGTACAGAAAAAGCTTTTGACAAAATTCAACACCCATTTATGATAAAAACTCTCCAGAAGATGGGCATAGAAGGAACCTACCTCAACATAATAAAGGCCATGTATGACAAACCCACAGCCAACATCATTCTCAATGGTGAAAAACTGAAACCATTTCCTCTAAGATCAGGAAAAAGACAAGGGTGCCCACTCTCACCACTAGTATTCAACATAGTTTTGGAAGACCTAGCCACAGCAATCAGAGAAGAAAAAGAAATAAAAGGAATCCAAATCAGAAAAAAAGTAAAACGGTCACTGTTTGCAGATGACATGGTGCTATACATAGAAAATCCTAAAGACGCCACCAGAAAACTAATAGAGCTCATCTATGAATTTCGTACAGTTGCAGGATACAAAATTAACACACAGAAATCTGTTGTATTTCTATACACTAACAATGAAAGATCAGAAATAGAAATTAAGGAAACATCTCATTTACCATTGCATCAAAAAGAATAAAATACCTAGGAATAAACCTACCTAAGGAGACAAAAGACCTGTACTCCAAAAACTATAAGACACTGATGAATGAAATTGAAGATGACACAAACAAATGGAAATCCAGTGTTCCTGGATTGAAAGAATAAATATTGTTAAAATGACCAAACTACCCAAGGCAATCTACAGATTCAATGCAACCCCTATTAAATTACCAATGGCATTTTATAACAGAACTGGAACAATTTTTTTTTTAATTTGTATGGAAACAAAATACCCTGAATAGCCAAAATAATCTTGAGAAAGAAGAACAAAGCTGGAGGAATCAGGCTCCCTGACTTCAAACCATACTACCCAGCTATGGTAATCAAAACAGTATGGTACTGGCACAAAAGCAGAAAGATAGATCAATGGAACAGGATAGAAAGCCCAGAGCTACACCCACACACTTTTGGTCAATTAATCTACGACAAAGGAGGCAAAAATATACAATGCAGAAAATACAGTTTCTTCAGTACGTCGTCATGCTAGGAAAACTGGACAGCTACATGCAAAAGAATGAAATTAGAACATTCTCTAACACCATATACAAAAATAAACTCAAAATGGATTAGAGACCTAAAAGTAAGAAAGGATAATACAAAACTCTTAGAGGAAAACATAGGCAGAACACTCTGACATAAACCGCAGGTATGATTTTTGGATGCATCTCCTAGAGTAATGGAAATAAAAGCAAAAAGAATCGAATAGGACCTAATTAAACTTATACGCTTTTGAATGGCAAAGGAAACCATCAACAAAACAAAAAGACAGCCTACTCATAGGGAGAAAATATTTGCAAATAATATGACTGATAAGGAATTAATATCCAAAATATATAAACAGCTCATACCACTCAACATCAAAAAGCAAACCATCCAATTAAAAAATGGGCAGAAGAACAATAGACACTTTTCCAAAGAGGAAATACGATGGCCAACAGGCACATGAAAAGATGCTCAACATTGCCAATCATCAGGGAAAAGCAAATCAAACCACAATGAGATATCACCTCACACCTCTCAGAATTGCTATCATCAAAAAGACCACAAATAAAAAATGTTGGTGAGGATGTGAAGAGAAGGGCACCCTCCTACACTGTCAGTGGGAATGTGAATTGGCCACTGTGGAAAACAGTATGGAGGTTTCTCAAAAAACTAAAAATTGATATGATCCAGCAATTCCGCTACTGGGTATATATCTGAAAAAAACAAAAATACTAATCTGAAAAGATACATGCATCCCAATGTTTATTGCAGCATTATTTTCAATTTCTAAGACATGGAAACAACCTAAGTGTTCATCAACAGATGAATGGATAAAGAAGAAGTGCTATATATATACAATGGAATATTACTCAGCCATAAAAAAGAACAAAATTTTGCCATTTGCAGCAACATGGATAGACTTGGAGGGCATTATGCTAAGTGAAATACATCAGATGGTGATAGGTAAATACTGTATGATATCATTTATATGTGGAATCTAAAAAACACGACAAAATGGTGAATATAGTAAAAAAAGAAGCAGACTCACAAACTAGTGGTTTTCAGTGGGGAAGGGGGAGGGGCAACATAGGAGTGGGGGAGCGGGAGGCACAAATTATTTGGTGTAAGATAAGCTCAAGGATGTGTTGTACAACATGGGGAATATAGTCAATATTTTGTAATAACTGTAAATGAAGTGTAACCTTTAAAAATTGTATAAAACTAAAAATTTTTTTTTAAAACACAAAGAAATAAAAATGAAAAACTGGATTCAGGCAGAACAAGAATGAATAACATGGAATATTTTGAACTGATGGGGATGATTATCATTTTTAATGACTTTTTATTTGAAACGTTGCTGGTTCTTTAAAGTTTTGGTTTTCCAGATGCAAGGAAAACATTTTTATCTTTTCTTTTAAGCTATATATAACTTAGAGATATTTGGTAAGGCATACCTTTGTAAACAGAATTGAGACATTTACTTTTCCCCCCTACCTTATGCCTCCAGAATTTGGATCATCATTGGTAGAAATGGGTGTAAAGAAAAATTATGTTTCAATGGAAAACTATAGCACACTCTTGTGGGTATTAATTTCTAGTCCTGTTCATTGTCTTTGAGGTTTTGTTATCTACCTGTAAACTGGACTGGATACTAAATTGTTCTTATTTCCTCAAATATCTGGCTAGGACTCTTCAGACTAATGCTTCCAATTTTTCCCCAACCTTCTGTCTTGGAATCATTAAGGACGACGGCTCTCCTTGAAACTTGCTCTTATACAAGGGGCCATATGAGATCATCCTCACTATCCAGAGGGCAGCCAAACTTTAAGGCTTTGAACCTCAGGACCACATCTCCCAATTTAAAAAGGCTCCTCCAGACTCTTGCAACTGCACACCAGCTGGAGACCTAATATTAAAATTGACCAGAGAGCTTCCTCCCCAGAAGCAGACAACATCTTGTGGTGGACAAGATCTCCCAAGATTACAGATCAATATCTTCATCCAGTATGAAAACTTTATTCCTTTTACCTTTTTGCTACTTTATTTTTCCTTTCTGTTAATGCTTGGGAAGATAATACATATTAATTCTGGCAACTCTATTACTGAATCTACCACTAAGGTCATAGATGCACAGAAAAAATTCCCAGGCTTTCTTGTTCAGAAGGTTTTAGATAATAAAATTGCTTTAGATTACTTATTAGCTGAACAAGCAGGAGTCTGTGCCATAGTAAATACCTCCTGCTGTACCTGAATCAACAGCTATGGTATGACAACAAATACAAGAAATTAGCAAACAAGACACTTGGCTAAAACTGGTTAATTCCTCTTCAGGTACATTCTTTATTTGATACAAATTTGTTTGGTTCATGGGGTCCCTGACTAAGGATCATATTTCAGTCTCTTGATTTTTTTCCTCCTTATAGTTATCACTGTAGTCTCCCTGGTGTGCTATGTTCTTTCAAGTGTATTAAATATATATTTGCAGCCATCACCAGTACATCAGATGGTCTCACTGCACTTGGAGAAACAGAAGCAAGATGAACAGCAAAAACAATTATGAGGCAAGAACAACTTAACCATGATGGTGACTGACAGTAGTGTTAATACCAAATATTTGGTCAATTTGTCATGTTTGATAGGGTGACCAAAACAGAGAAATTGTTAAATTAGTTAAATAAGAAACCCATTAAACAGAGATGGCTTGAATGCCTTAGGTGTCTGTGTAAACAAACCAAAACCTAAGCCTGTAATGTCTCAAGGTTAACAAATTAAAACCTAAGGACAACCCATCACAAACAGCCAAGTAATGCAACTGCTTAAACTATAGCCAAGTAAATAATGTTTTTTTTTTCTTTGCGTCTGCCTGCCTCTTCTCTATAAAGTCTTTCCTTTAGCTCCTGTTCATGGAACACTCCTAACCATTTTCAGTTTGGCACTGTCTGATTCCAGTTGATTTTTGTTCAAATAAACTCAAAGTTTGTAATATGCCTCAGGTTATCTTTTAATACTTCCATGCATTAAACCCTCCAATCCTTCCCACTGTGATTAGAGTAAAATATGAACTTCTCACCTATATTATGGCTCCTGCCTACCTCTCCGGTTTTATTTTCTATGACTCTTCCTTCCATGCACTTTGCTCTAATAACATTGTCCTCCTTATATCTCTTGGATATTTCAAGCTCTCTCCTGTCTCAGGGCCTTTGCAGGCTGTTTCTTCCACCTGAAGTGTTTTTGCCCAGAATTTTGCATGGTTGGCAACTTTGCTCCATTCAGGTCTCAGCTCAGATGTTACCTCCTATGGTAGTCAGTGTCCAAAGATGACTCCCCAAGGAATCACACTGCTTCATTTTTCATATTCTTGTATGGCTTATCTCTTTAAACCTGGGATGGTCCTATACCTCCCTTGTAACTAATAGAATGTGACAGAAGTGATGCTGTATAACTTCTGAGGCTACAACAGAAGAATATTTGTAGCAAGGGCCTGGGACAGTGCTTTGCACAGAGTAGGTCCTCAGTTTCTGTTGGACTAATGAGTTGCCTCACCGGTCTATTAGAATGCTTATTCTGGGTGGAGCTAACCACCATGTAAGATGTATGATTACCCTAAGATCACCATGCTATGAAGAAGCCCATGTTAGCCATGTGGAGAAGTCACATGAAAAGAGAGACATGCCCAGCCAGTGTTTCTAGCCATCCCATTTTGGATCCTTCTAGTTTGTCTATGGCCCCAGATTAAACATCATCCATGCAAGGAAAGAAGCCATCCTGGACATTTTATTTTCTTCATAGTATTTATCACCATCAAAACTACCCTTGTTTATACATTAGTTTACAGTTCTATTGTATATCTTGTCCCACTAGTATGTAAGGTCCATGAGAACAAAAGGCCTTGTTCACTATTGTATTCCCAGCAGCTAAATCATGCATCTCAGACTTTGTGTGTACAAATTACCTGGGGAATCTTGTTTAAATTTAGATTTTGATTCAGAAGTTCTGAAATGGGGTCTGAAATTCAGAATTTCTAACAGGCTCCCAGGTGATGCAGATACTGTTCATCCACAGACCATGCATTGAATAGCAAGATGATAGAGATCTCTAGGTAGAAGTGAAAGAATTTGAGATCCACCTGAAAGAGCTTGTGCCCTTCTCTGTGGACCTCTGGCTTTCTAGCTTCTCTTGAAATATCAGAAGGTTTAGCATCCCTAGGCTGGCATTTCCACCTTGCAACAATCAACTGGAGCTGGGTGCACCTGCTCTCTTTTAGGGACATAACACCTGCCTAGTAGCTCCTGCTTAGCCGCAAAAACATCTGAACCGTGATTTCTACTCTTCAGGGCTCTCTGACCTTCATTTTTATTCTAACTCCATGGTTCCGGGAGACCAAAACCAAAATGTCTACTCCTTCAAACAGGTGTTTTCTCTAGGAATGATCATGTCTATATTCGAGGAATGTGGTCTGTCTAGATCAGTGCTTCTCAAACTTTAATGTCTATTGATATTTTTGTTAAAATGAAGATTCTGATTAAGCGGTGGGACTGGTATTCTGTGATGTCAATACTGTCGATATGGACGACGCTTTGAGGAGCAAGGACCTGGAACAATTCCTGCCACAAAGTAGGGCCTCATTATTTGTTATATCAATTAATTTGTTTCATAAAATAACCCTATTATAATAGCATTACCTCAATTTTATAGACAAGGTAACTGAGACTCACAAAATTGAGTGACTCATCTAAGGTCACACAATTAGTATGGAACAGAGTCTACACTCAAATTGATCCATCTGATAGTAAGCCAGCCTCTGATTTTCTAAAATCTCAGCCTGGATAACCCTTGGATAGCTTTATAATTGGGCATAGTATGATTTTTTTTTCTTTTTTTTTTCTTTTTTTTTCATAGTATGATTTTTATAGCAGCAAGTGGACCATCAAATTCTCAAGGCCCTCTCACCTGCCTAGAATTCCTTATATAGACTACAAAATCTTGAACCCCAAAACTGGGCTTTGAATGCAAAAATTTGGAGATGTTAAGGCCTGATACTAGAACCAAGACAGCTAGGGACAAGACAGGATCCCAAGTAGTCAGGTATATTGTAAAAGATTGGGCACACATAGGAGTAATGTTCAAAACATTTAACAACATGTATAACAATGGCCCCAAAATATCTGAATGAATATAGGCCTATGATGCTGAAACAAGGTTCTAGAAACATTACCCCTTTAGTTGCTGGATTCTAGGAGGGCTTAGGAGTTCCAGGTGAGGGACTAGGGCAGTTGGGGGTATGTAGGGAGCTTA
Source organism: Balaenoptera musculus (assembly GCF_009873245.2). Taxonomy (NCBI): domain Eukaryota; kingdom Metazoa; phylum Chordata; class Mammalia; order Artiodactyla; family Balaenopteridae; genus Balaenoptera; species Balaenoptera musculus. The sequence goes on along the minus strand of NC_045806.1, from coordinate 51,900,391 downwards.
GGGCAGTGACTATTTACCAGCTGGTATAGAAAGACTTCAATATTTAAAAGCTGGTACAGGTTTGAACTTCCTGAATATTAGCCCTGAGTATCAGAAGGTAGGGAATGTCCAAAAAGCTTGGGAGCCAAGTCCCAGGTAAAGAGTCAGCAGCAGAGGCCAAACATTGAACTGGCAAGTGACCACAGATTCAGAGATACTAACAGCCATAAAAATGGATCCTGTGGCAGCAGACCCCATCAGGCTGAGGAAGGACATTGGGAACAACTGGCTAGTAGGTATCTTAACAGGCAGAGCCTGTCAAGCTGAAAAGCATCTATGTTAAATTGTAACACATCAGACAATCCCTAAATCAGATGTCACCTGCTGAAGAAGGAAAGGAGATGGACTGTGTTTGGTAATCTTTCTCCAGGTATGGTCCCTGGACCATTTGATTCTGAATCACCTGGTAGTAGTGTTAAATTTTTTAAAAATATTTGAGATCTCACCTCAGTCCTGTTAAATCAGATTTGGTGGAGGAAGGGTGAGGAATATGCATTTTTGTAGCAGGCATTCCAGGAGATTCCAATTCATGCTCAAGTTTAAGGCCTTAAAATGTGTATGTAGGAAAAGAAAGTAGATACTAGATAAGAATGGTTGGCAACTTTGTGAGAGTTAGGGGATAAATTACAAAGGACCTAGAGTGTAAGGCTTAGGACTATGCACATATATAGACTATATGAGAAGTATATGAGGGCATAAGAACTATATGACATAATAGGGAGCACTAAAGGTCTATGAAAAAAGGGAAAGTTAACATTCGGGTGGCAGTGTAGAGGATGACAGGATAAAGACTTGAGGCAGGGAGATAAGTTAGGTTTTAGGGTAAATTGGAGTGTTTTTTACTTGCTAAATTGTAGCAATCATGGCTTGGAGCACACCCACTATGACTACAATTGTATGTTTGGCCAATACTTCTAGGAAGGGACTAGACTGACAATATCTGGGTCCTACTTTTTCCTGTCTACAGGCTTCAGGAATTTGGTTTTCATGGCTCCTATATTATAAGCTGAGGGCATATTATGCCCATACCATGGCACTTGGAAGAGCTAGCCTTGGGGCCCAGGCCCACACCATAGGCTAGAAAGTTAGCAACCGTTAATCTCAGAATTGCCAAGACTTTCCATTTCCACATGTTTTCAGTTCAGTCCATTTTGAATACATATTTATTGAATAGCAATTTTGTGCCAGAAGCTGTGCTATGCCCTGGAGATATAGAGATATGATACATTCCCTCAAAAAGTTCTCCATCTAGTAAAGGGAAACAGACACACAGAAACAGATAATGTGGTGAGTCCTGAAAGGTAGCTCTCAGAATAGAAGAGTGTACAGAAAAATAATATATTGACTCTGAAGGTGTCAGGGAGGATTCTCGAGGAAGAATAAGAGTTTTTCAAGTAATTTGTTAAAATGCAAAACAAAGTGCTATTGTCTTACATCTTTTATGTGAATAATTTCACAAGTAGCAATTAAAAATCAATTCTTGGGCTTCCCTGGTGATGCAGTGGTTAAGAATCTGCCTGCCGATGCAGGGGACATGGGTTCCACCCTTGGTCTGGGAAGATTCCACATACCAAGAAACAACTAAACCCCTGTGCCACAACTACTGAGCCTGCACTCTAGAGCCCATGAGCCACAACTACTGAGCCCACGTGCCACAAATACTGAAGCCCACATGGCCAGAGCCCATGCTCCACAACAAGAGAAGCCACCGCAATGAGAAGCCTGTGCACCACAACAAAGAGTAACCCCCACTCGCCGCAGCTAAAGGAAGCCCGCGTGCAGCAACAAAGACCCAACGCAGCCAAAAATAAATAAATTAAATAAATAAATTTATTAAAAAATCAATTCTTATTTCATGGGTCCTAATTTTAGTCTGGAAAATATAGCAGATATGGAAAAAAGTATGTGGTTTATTTTCCAGCCCTGTCCCTTACCCTGATTGTGGAACATAGCAAAAAGCAATGTACTTATAACCAGAAGACATGTTTGAGTGCCAGGTCAGCCACCTTCAAATTTTGTTACTTAGTCTTTTATATATGTCTTAGTTTCTTCATCTATAAAATAAGGCATACAACTGAGGATCTAACCCCCATAGAGTATGGATGTGAATGGACCCTAATACATAGAGTGTAGTTTGGAGATATAAGAGATCGTTTATATTATTTCATCCTTAGGCTTCCAGATATATACCTCTTAAGCCATCTGCCATCCTGGCTCAGGAAACCTTAAATTGAGTCCAGGGAAGCAATGAATGTCTTTAGGAAACTTAACTTTTGAGCAGGTTCTTCATCTCCCTGAGTCACTGGGGCCTGTGCCTAGGGCCCCCTGGCATCTATCCCATGGTTGTCATATTGAAATAAGTTGGCTGCAGGGAGTAGGGCAGGGATGTAGGAGTCAAAGGGAAAAAAGGTCTGAAAAACAGCCCAGTTGTTCCCACCACATTCTTCAAACCTATCCCTAGAGCAGCTGTCTCAGCCCTGGGACATCCCTAGGTGCAGAAAGGAAATAGGGGTAACAGAATCTCGTTCTTAGCTAGGATAGGAGGTATTAAAGGAAACACTTGATTATCATCCTAGAATAAATAACTAAAGAATGAAAGCTCTCCAGGGGTCTTAAGACACCATTTGTTCCAAGCCACTCAGATGGGAATACTGAAGTCCAAAGAGATGAACGAACTTGGCCAAGGTCACAAAACTATGCAGTGGCAAAGAGGGGATTAGAATCCAGATTTCCACTTTTGCAAGGCAGACAGTTTTCTACCCCAACCACAGTCTCTTCCTAGAGATAGATTTTCTCTGCTTGGAGAAGCAACTGGGGTGGTAGCAGCTGAGGGCTAAGGTCATTTTTATGCATTCTCTTGGTTATAGGCAGAATTAGTCATGAACCCTATCTTGGCAGCTGCTTTCTAAAAGTGAGGAACCAGCTGGATCTGGTGAGTGACCCAGCACCTCTGACTCGCCTGGTTATTAAACTGCAAGAACTTAGAGAAATCTTGGGAGAGAATCTTCACTTACTGGGATACTCTAGAGTGACTACTCTATGGCCCTTCCCAGTGAGGCTACAAAGGGAAGTTTTTCTTTTCTCTGTAACTTCCCCTGATTGTGGCTTTCAATGTCTCTCCAGACCTCTAATCAATTGATTTAAATTGAGCACACACGTATTGAGCCAGGTGCAGTATTGGGTTGAAATGTTAATCAACAAAGACTTTGATGAACAACATATATTCTGCTACCAAAAAGTTTATGATCCATTGAAGGAGGCATATAGATACTTAAATACCCACACTGCATGACAAAGAATGCTATGTCATAATGGAAAACATTACTCTCGATTAAGTAGTCAGAGACTATTGTGTTTAAGATAGGCCTAGGAAGATAAATAAAATAACCTTTGTTGGAAATGGGGGAGAAAGAAGAACCTAACAGCCATAGAGAATAAGTTTGGGGTACAAAGGCCAAAGGGTGGAAATGAGGGGCTGAAGTGGAGAATAAGTTGGTAGACGCCCTAGAATCCATGCTAAGGAGATAGTTTTAACTTGAACAATGGGGACACATGGAAGACAGTAAAGCAGGGGTTCTGATTTGATCAAATCTCCACTCCAGAAAGATCACTCTGAGGCTATGTGCAGGATGGATTGAGGGGGTGGAAGAAAGGCTGAAGGCAAAGAGGCCTGCCTGGGTGGAGGCTGTTGCAATAGTCCAGGCACAAGTTAACAATGCTAAGAAGTGAAGAGGGTAAAAGTTACAGTAGGACGCTGGCAGAATGAGTAGAAAATCAGGAAAGCATTTGAGAATGGGAGAGCTGATACCCACCCACAGTTGGTGTCAGCTTAGTGCCACAGAAAGAGTAATGGACTTGGAATCTGAAGACCTGACATCAAGTCCTGGCTTCATCAACTCCTGTCAGGGAATGAGATAAGGTATGTAAGAGCACTTTATTAACTTTAAATCACTGTATAGATGCAAGTAGTTTTGTTTCTTTGTTTTAGGGTGTTTTGATCTCTTTCACTGAAGAATAAGTTTACTCAAATTTCATTTATTTGGCCAGTAGTGACGTAAGCTCCCAGTTTTCCAGAGGGTAAACATGTCCTGATGTAGGCAGTATTTTGCCCATTGTCCCTATGTTCTCCTTTCTTCCAAGGGGATACTCCTGCAATACCAAAAAGAACCTTTGAAGGTCATATAATTGGCTTTTCATGTGGGTCTTGGAAGTACAAAGAGGAAGGGATTCTATCTTGCACTCTTACAAACCTCTTGGCTCTGGGGTACCCAAAGGCTCTTCACTGACCAAGACCACAAGAGAATATAAGTTGAGCCAATGTGATAAGCAAGTCCTCCTGCTGAGCTGTGAGTTTCAAGTTGGAGCTCTTGAAATTCAGATGAATATTGTCTTTTGCTCCCCACATGTATTAACATATTGTTGTCTAAGTACACCATGGTCCAGGAGGGGATGGCTATGGAGTAAGTATTAGGCAAAAAGTGATGAATAAGTAGTGAGAGGAAAGAAAGACATATTGGACCAAAATATAGAGTGGGATGAACGCATAGTGACAAGTTAAGAGACGACCAAGAAATATCTTGGTAATCATCAAGAGGCTGAATCAACCGGAGACGAGGTGAGGCTAACAGCTTGAAAATAATGAGGTTCAAGAGGATTTTGATGTGTAGATCAGGAGGCCTCTCCAACTCTATAGCAGAAAGTATTTGGGAGTGTGGTCCTACCTGAATTCCCAGTGGAAAAATAGAGACCAATTATAGAAAGAACTTGGCTTCCCAGTGATCAGTGTTGTTGAAAGGGATAAGAAGTGAGAGAAGACAAAGATTCTCAAGGAGCTAGGCAAAATGGAATCCACAGAAATTGAATGGGTCCAAGCTGGACTTGGTGACTATGGTAGACACCTATGACTACCCAACAATACTGATATTCCTGCCACTGTTGTGAAGTCTCTTGCATTCTATTGCATTCTACATGGTAAACTGAAGACAGTGCTACTGATGACATTCTATTCAACCATCCTAGAGTGTAGGGTCTTTAAAAGCAAGGGCTGTATCTTATCTCCATAACTCTAGGGCCCACCATAAGGCCTGACACAGAGAAGGTCTCCCAATGAATGTTTGTTGGATGAATGAATGAATGGATGGATGGATGGATGGATGATAAATTCTCAAGTGAAAACTAGGGAGATAGCGTAGTGTGGTAGAAAAAGTGTAGTTTTTAGAGTTATAAAGAACTGGCTTCTAGTCTGCTTCATACTAGCTATGTGACTTAGAACAACTTATTTACCCTCTCTGAGCTTCAGTTTACACTTATCCATAAAGAAAATATTATATACCTTTCACAGTCATGTGAAATTCAAACGAGATAATAGAAAATACTTCATAGACCATGAAGGGTTATGCATATGTTAAATGTTATTACTATTATCAGAGGAGAGCACTAAGACTCAGACAGGAACAGAAGGAGACCTACTCAAAGACATGCAATGAGACAGAGAATGGACTGGAATTGAAATCACCTGACTTCCAGTTGAGTTCCTTCCATTGCTCTTTGAAGAAAAGAAATGGACAGAGTAGAAGAGGGTCATGGTTGTGGTTCTACCCCACTGGCTCAAGGAAGAGGAAGTTTTTTTTTAATTTGAAATTTGTATTGTAATAATTGTGAATTCACATGAAGTTGCAAAAAATAATACAGATTCCTTGTACACTTTGCCCAGTTTCTCCCAATGGTAACATTTTGCAAAACTATAGGATGGTATCACAACCAAGATATTGACATTGATGTAATTCCAAGATCATACTCATATTTCCAAATTTTATTTGTACTCATTGGGTGTATGTGTGTGTTATGTGTATTCAGCCCCATACAATTATTTTTCAATGATATGTGTTTATTTAATTAGCTCAATCATATCCCCTTTCTTTTTTTTAACATCTTTATTGCAGTATAATTGTTTTACAATGGTATGTTAGTTTCTGCTTTATAACAAAGGGAATCAGTTATACATATACATATGTTCCCATATCTCTTCCCTCTTGCGTCTCCCTCCCTACCACTCTCCCTATGCCACATTTCCAGGTGGTAACAATGCACCGAGCTGATCTCTCTGGGCTATGCGGCTGCTTCCCACTAGCTATCTATTATACATTTGGTACTGTATATATGTCCATGCCACTCTCTCACTTTGTCCCAGCTTACCCTTCCCCCTCCCCGTGTCCTTAACTCCATTCTCTAGTAGGTCTGCGTATTTATTCCCGTCTTTCCCCTAGGTTCTTCAGGACCTTTTTTTTTTTTTTTTTTTTTGAGATTCAATATATATGTGGTAGCATACGGTATTTGTTTTTCTCTTTCTGACTTACTTCACTCTGTATGACAGACTCTAGGTCCATCCACCTCACTACAAATAACTCAATTTTGTTTCTTTCTATGGCTGAGTAATATTCCATTGTATATATGTGCCACAACTTCTTTATCCATTCATCTGTCGATGGGCACTTAGGTTGCTTCCAAGTCCTGGCTATTGTAAATAGAGCTTCAGTGAACATTGTGGTACATGACTCTTTTTGAATTACGGTTTTCTCAGGGTATATATATATGTCCAGTAGTGGGATTGCTGGGTTGTATGGTAGTTCTATTTTTAGCTTTTTAAGGAACCTCCATACTGTTCTCCATAGTGGCTGTATCAATTTACATTCCAACCAACAGTGCAAGAGGGTTCCCTTTTCTCCACACCCTCTCCAGCATTTATTGTTTCTAGATTTTTTGATGATGGCCATTCTGACCAGTGTGAGGTGATATCTCATTGTAGTTTTGATTTGCATTTCTCTAATGATTAGTGATGTTGAGCATTCTTTCATGTGTTTGCTGGCAATCTGTATATTTTCTTTGGAGAAATGTCTTTTTAGGTCTTCTGCCCATTTTGGATCGGATTGTTTGTTTTTTTGATATTGAGCTTCATGAGCTGCTTGTAAATTTTGGGGATTAATCCTTTGTCAGTTGCTTCAATTGCAAACATTTTCTCCCATTCTGAGGGTTGTCTTTTGGTCTTGTTTATGGTTTCCTTTGCTGTGTAAAAGCTTTTAAGTTTCATTAGGTCCCATTTGCTTATTTTTCTTTTTATTTCAACTTCTCTACGAGGTTGGTCAAAGGGGATCTTGCTGTGATTTATTTCAAAGAACATGGTATATCCCTCAATGTGTTTGTATCATCTTTAATTTCTTTCATGAGTGTCTTATAATTTTCTGCATACAGGTCTTTTGTCTCCCTAGGTAGGTTTATTCCTAGATATTTTATTCTTTTTGTTGCAATGGTAAATGGGAGTGTTTTCTTAATTTCACTTTCAGATTTTTCATCATTAGTGTATAGGAATGCAAGAGATTTCTGTGCATTAATTTTGTATCCTGCTACTTTACCAAATTCATTGATTAGCTCTAGTAGTTTTCTGGTAGCATCTTTAGGATTCTCTGTGTATAGTATCATGTCATCTGCAAACAGTGACAGTTTACTTCTTTTACAATTTGTATTCCTTTTATTTCTTTTTCTTCTCTGATTGCCATGGCTAGGACTTCCAAAACTATGTTGAATAATAGTGGTGAGAGTGGACATCCTTGTCCTGTTCCTGGTCTTAGAGGAAATGCTTTCAGTTTTTCACCATTGAGAATGATGTTTGCTGTCGGTTTGTCATATATGGCCTTTATTATGTTGAGGTAGGTTTCCTCTATGCCCACTTTCTGGAGAGTTTTTATCATAAATCGGTGTTGAATTTTGTCAAAATTCAATGCTTTTTCTGCATCTATTGAAATGATCATATGGTTTTTATTCTTCAATTTGTTAATATGGTGTATCATATTGATTGATTTGGGTATATTGAAGAATCCTTGCATCTCTGGGATAAATCCCACTTGATCATGGTGTATGATCCTTTTAATGTGTTGTTGGATTCTGTTTGCTAGTATTTTGCTTAGGATTTTTGCCTCTATATTCATCAGTGATATTTGTCTGTAATTTTCTTTTTTTTTTTAGTATCTTTGTCTGGTTTTGGTATCCAGGTGATGGTGGCCTCATAGAATGAGTTCGGGAGTGTTCCCTCCTCTGCAATTTTTTGGAAGAGTTTGAGAAGGTTGGGTGTTACCTCTTCTCTAAATGTTTGATAGAATTCACCTGTGAAGCCATCTGGTCCTGGACTTTTGTTTGTTGGAAGATTTTTAATAACAGTTTCAATTTCATTACTTGTGATTGGTCTGTTTATATTTTCTATTTCTTCCTGGTTCAGTCTTGGAAGGTTGTGCATTTCTAAGAATTTGTCCATTTTATTGGCATATACTTGCTTGTAGTAATCTCTCTTGATCCTTTGTATTTCTGCAGTGTCAGTTGTTTCTTCTCCTTTTTCATTTCTAATTCTATTGATTTGAGTCGTCTCCCTTTTTTTCCTGATAAGTCTGGCTAATGGTTTATCAATTTTGTTTATCTTCTCAAAGAACCAGCTTTTAGTTTTATTGATCTTTGCTATTGTCTCCTTCATTTCTTTTTCATTATTTCTGATCTGAACTTTATGATTTCTTTCCTTCTGCTAACTTCGGGATTTTTTGTTGTTGTTCTTCTTCTTTCTCTAATTGCTTTAGGTGTAAGGTTAGGTTGTTTATTTGAGATGTTTCTTGTTTCTTGAGGTAGGATTGCATTGCTGTAAACTTCCCTCTTAGAACTGCTTTTGCTGCATCCCATAGATTTTGGGTTGTCGTGTTTTCATTGCCATCTATCTTTAGGTATTTTTTGATTTCCTCTTTAATTTCTTCAGTGATCTCTTGGTTATTTAGTAACGTATTGTTTAGCCTCCATGTGTTTTGTTTTTTACTTTTTTTCCCTGTAATGCATTTCTAATCTCAAAATGTTGTGGTCAGAAAAGATGCTTGATATGATTTCAATTTTCTTAAATTTCCTGAGGCTTGATTTGTGACCCAAGATGTGATCTGTCCTGGAGAATGTTCCATGCACACTTGAGAAGAAAGTGTAAACTGCGGTTTTGGGTGGAATGTCCTATAAATATCAATTAAATCTATCTGGTCTATTGTATCATTTAAAGCTTCTCTTTCGTTATTTATTTTCATTTTGGATGATCTGTCCATTGGTGTAAGTGAGGTGCTAAAGTCCCCCACTGTTATTGTGTTACTGTCGAGTTCCTCTTTTAGAGCTGTTAGCAGTTGCCTTATATATTGAGGTGCTCCTATGTTGGGTGCATATATATTTATAATTGTCATATCTTCTTCTTGGTTTGATCCCTTGATCATTATGTAGTGTCCTTCCTTGTCTCTTGTAACATTCTTTATTTTAAAGTTTATTTTACCTGATATGAGTATTGCTACTCCAGCTTTCTTTTGATTTCCATTTGCATGGAATATCTTTTTCCATCCCCTCATGTTCAGTCTGTATGTGTCCCTAGGTCTGAAGTGGGTCTCTTGTAGACAGCATATATACCGGTGTTGTTTTTGTATCCATTCAGCAAGTCTGTGTCTTTTGGTGGGAGCATTTAATCCATGTACATTTAATGTAATTATCGATATGTATGTTCCTATGACCATTTTCTTAATTGTTTTGGGTTTGTTTTTGTAGGTCCTTTTCTTCCCTTGTGTTTCCCACTTAGAGAAGTTCCTTTAGCATTTGTTGTAGAGCTGGTTTGGTGGTGCTGAATTCTCTTAGCTTTTGCATGTCTGTAAAGCTTTTGATTTCTCCATCGAATCTGAATGAGATCCTTGCTGGGTATAGTAATCTTGGTTGTACGTTCTTCCCTTTCATCACTTTAAGAATATCATGCCACTCCCTTCTGGCTTGTAGAGTTTCTGCTGAGAAATCAGCTGTTAACATCATGGGAGTTCCCTTGTATGTTATTTGTCGTTTTTCCTTTGCTGCTTTCAATAATTTTTCTTTGTCTTTAATTTTTGCCAAGTTGATTACTATGTGTCTCAGCCTGTTTCTCCTTGGGTTTATCCTGTATGGGACTCGCTGCACTTCCTGGACTTGGGTGGCTATTTCCTTTCCCATGTTAGGGAAGTTTTCGGGTATAATCTCTTCAAATATTTTCTCTGGTCCTTTCTCTCTCTCTTCTCCTTCTGGGACCCCTATAATGAGAGTTTTGTTTCATTTCATGTTGTCCCAGAGGTCTCTTAGGCTGTCTTCATTTCTTTTCATTCTTTTTTCTTTATTCTGTTCTGCAGCAGTGAATTCCACCATTCTCTCTTCCAGGTCACTTATCCGTTCTTCTGCCTCAGTTATTCTGCTATTGATTCCTTCTAGTGTAGTTTTCTTTTCAGCCATTGTATTGTTTGTCTCTGTTTGTTTGTTCTTTATTTCTTCTGGGTCTTTGTTAAACATTTCTGCATCTTCTCGATCTTTGGCTCCATTCTTTTTCCGAGGTCCTGGATCATCTTCACTGTCATTATTCTGAATTCTTTTTCTGGAAGCTTGCCTATATCCACTTCATTTAGTTGTTTTTCTGGGTTTTTATTTTGTTCCTTCATCTGGTACATAGCCCTCTGCTTTTTCATCTTGTCTATCTTTCTGTGAATGTGGTTTTTGTTCCACAGGCTGCGGGACTGTAGTTCTTCTTGCTTCTGCTCTCTGCCCTCTGGTGGATGAGGCTATTTAAGAGCTTTCAATTATTGCTGCTCTGATGTTTATGATTTCTTTCCTTCTGCTAACTTTGGAGGGTTTTTTTTTTGTTCTTCTTTCTCTAATTGCTTTAGGTGTAAGGTTAAGTTGTTTACTTGAGGTGTTTCTTGTTTCTTAAGGTACGATTGTATTGCCATAAACTTCCCTCTTTGAACTGCTTTTGCTGCATCCCATAGGTTTTAGGTCATCGTGTTTTCATTGTCATTTGTTTCTAAGTATTTTTTTATTTCCTCTTTGATTTGTTCAGTGATCTCTTGGTTATTAAGTATTGTATTGTTTAGCTTCCATGTGTTTGTATTTTTTACAGATTTTTTCCTGTAATTGTTATCTACTCTCATAGCGTTGTGGTCAGAAAAGATACTTGTTATGATTTCAATTTTCTTAAATTTACCAGGGCTTGATTTGTGACCCAAGATATGATCTATCCTGGAGAATGTTCCATGAGCAGTTGAGAAGAAAGTGTATTCTATTGTTTTTGCATGGAATGTCCTATAAATATCAATTAAGCCCATCATGTTTAATGTATCATTTAAAGCTTGTGTTTCCTTATTTGTTTTCATTTTGTATGATCGGTCCATTGTTGAAAGTGTTGTGTTAAAGTCCCCTACTATGATTGTATTACTGTCGATTTCCCCTTTTCTGGCTGTTAGTATTTGCCTTATGTATTGAGGTGCTCCTATGTTGGGTGCATAAATATTTACAATTGTTGTATCTTCTTCTTGGATTTATCCTTTGATCATTATATACTGCCCTTCTTTGTCTCTTGTAATAGTCTTTGTTTTGAATTCTATTTTGTCTGATATATGAATTGCTACTCCAGCTTTCTTTTGATTTCTATTTGCATGGAATATCTTTTACCATCCCCTCCCTTTCAGTCTGTATGTGTCCCTAGGTCTGAAGTGGGTCTCTTGTAGACAGCATTTATATGGGTCTTGTTTTTATATCCATTCAGCCGGTCTATGTCTTTTGGTTGGAGCATTTAATCCATTTACATGTAAGGTAATTATCGATATGTATGTTCCTATTACTATTTTCTTTATTGTTTTGGTTTTGTTATTGTAGGTTTTTTCCTTCTCTTGTGTTTCCTGCCTAGGAAAGTTCCTTTAGCATTTCTTGTAAAGCTAGTTGGTGGTGCTGAATTCTCTTAACTTCTTCTTGTTTGTAAAGGTTTTAATTTCTCCGTGAAAGCTGAATGAGATCCTTGCTAGGTACAGTAATTTTGGTTGTAGGTTTTTCCCTTTCATCTCTTTAAATATGTCCTGCCACTCCCTTCTGGCTTGCAGAGTTTTGGCTGAAAGATCAGCTGTTAACCTTATGGGGATTCCCTTGTATGTTATTTGTTCTTTTTCCCTTGCTGCTTTTTTTTTAAAATTAATTAATTAATTAATTTATGGCTGTATTGGGTCTTTGTTTCTCTGCGAGGGCTTTCTCCAGTTGCGGCCAGCTGGGGCCACTCTTCATCGCGGTGCGCAGGCCTCTCACTACCGCGGCCTCTCTTGTTGCGGAGCACAGGCTCCAGACGTGCAGGCTCAGCAGCCGTGGCTCACGGGCCCAGTTGCTCCGTGGCATGTGGGATCTTCCCAGACCAGGGCTCGAACCCGTGCCCCCTACATTGGCAGGCAGACTCTCAACCACTGTGCCACCGGGGAAGCCCCCTTGCTGCTTTTAATATTTTTTCTTTGTATTTAATTTTTGATAGTTTGATTAATATATGTCTTGGTGTGTTTCTCCTTGGATTTCTCCTGTATGGGACTCTCTGTGCTTCCTGGACTTGATTAACTATTTCCTTTCCCATGTTAGGGAAGTTTTCAACTATAATCTCTTCAAATATTTTCTCAATCCTTTTCTTTTTCTCTTCTTCTTCTGGGACGACTATAATTCGAATGTTGGTGCGTTTAATGTTGTCCCAGAGATTTCTGAGATTGTCTTCAATTCTTTATGTTCTTTTTTCTTTATTCTGCTCTGCAGTAGTTATTTCCACTATTTTATCTTCCAGGTCACTTATCCGTTCTTCTGTCTCAGTTATTCTGCTCTTGATTCCTTCTAGAGAATTTTTAATTTCATTTACTGTGTTGCTCATCACTGTTTGTCTGCTGTTTAGTTCTTCTATGTCCTTGTTAAACGTTTCCTGTATTTTCTCCATTCTATTTCAAAGATGTTGGATCATCTTTACTATCATTATTCTGTATTCTTTTTCAGGTAGACTGCCTATTTCCTCTTCATTTGTTAGGTCTGGTGGGTTTTTACCTTGCTCCTTCATCTGCTGTGTGTTTCTCTGTCTTCTCATTTTGCTTAACTTACTGTGTTTGGGGTCTCCTTTTCGCAGTCTGCAGGTTCGTAATTCCCGTCTTTTTGGTGTCTGCCCCCAGTGGCTATGGTTGTTTCAGTGGGTTGTGTAGACTTCCTGGTGGAGGGGCCTAGTGCCTGTGTTCTGGTGGATGAGGCTGGATCTTTTCTTTCTGGTGAGCAGGACCGCCCCTGGTGGTGTGTTTTGGGGTGTCTGTTTCCTTATTATGATTTTAGGCAGCCTCTCTGCTAATCGGTGTGTCTGTTTTCCTGTCTTGGTAGTTCTGTGGCCTATGGTGTCCAGCACTGTAGATTGCTGGTCGTTGAGTGGAGCTGGGTCTTGGCGTTGAGATAGAAATCTCTGGGAAATTTTCACTGTTTGATATTACGTGGAGCTGGGAGGTCTCTGGTTGGACAATGTCCTGAACCTGGTTCTCCCACCTCAGAGGCACAGTCCTGACACCTGGCTAGAGCACCAAGAGCCTGTCATCCACACAGCTTAGAATAACATGGAGAAAAAAAGAAACAGAGACAGAAGATAAAATAAAATAAAATAAAAAGATAAAATAAAATTATTAAAGTGTAAAATAAAAAATAATTATTAAAAATATTTAAAACATATAGAAAAGAGAAAGAAAGAAAGAAGAGAGCAACCAAACCAAAAAACAAATCCACCAATGATAACAAGCGCTAAAAACTATACTAAAAAACAAACAAAAAAGGGCAGACAGAAACATCAGACAAATGGTAAAAGCAAAGTTATACAGACAAGATCAACCACAGAAGCATACACATACACACTCACAAAAAGAGAAAAAGGGAAAAAATATATATATTGTTGCTCCCAAAGTTCACCTCCTCAGTTTGGGATGATTTGTTGCCTATTCACATATTCCACAGATGCAGGGTACATCAAGTTGATTGTGGAGATTTAATCCGCTGCTCCTGAGGCTGCTAGGAGAAATTTCCTTTTCTCTTCTTTGTTCACACAGCTCCTGGGGTTCAGCTTTAGATTTGGCCCCGCCTCTGCGTGTAGGTCACCTGAGGGCGTCTTTTCCCTGCTCAGACAGGATGGGGTTAAAGTAGCAGCAGCTTCAGGGGCTCTGGATCACTCAGGCTTGGGGGAAAGAGGGGTACGGAGTGCGGGGTGAGCCTGCAGTGGCAGAGGCTGTCGTGACTTTGCACCAGCCTGAGGCGTGCCGTGTGTTCTCCCGGGGAAGTTTTCCCTGGATCACGGGACCCTGGCAGTGGCGGGCTGCACAGGCTCCCAGGAGGGGATGTGTGGATAGTGACCTGTGCTTGCACACAGGTTTCTCGGTGGCTGCAGCAGCAGCCTTAACATCTCATGCCTGTCTCTAGTGTCCGCACTGGTAGCCGCAGCCTGCGCCCATCTCTGGAGCTCGTTTAAGTAGCACTGTTAATTCCCTCTCCTCGCGCACCAGGAAACAAAGCGGTAAAAAAAAGTCTCTTGCCTCTTTGGCAGCTCCAGACTTTTTCCCGGACTCCTTCCCGGCTAGCTGTGGCACACTGCCCCCCTTCAGGCTGTGTTCACGCAGCCAACCCCAGTCCTCTCCCTGGGATACGACCGAAGCCAGAGCCTCAGCTCCCAGACCCCAGCCATCCCAGCAGGTGAGCAGACAAGACTCCCGGGCTGGTGAGTGCTCGTCAGCACTGAGCCTCTGTGCAGGAATCTCTCCACTTTGCCCTCTGCACCTCTGTTGCTGTGCTCTCCTCCGTGACTCCAAAGCTTCCCCCTCCGCCACCCGCAGTCTCTGCCCACAAAGGGGCTTCCTAGTGTGTGGAAACATTTCCTCCTTCACAGCTCCCTCCCACTGGTGCCGGTCCCGTCCTTATTCTTTTCTCTCTGTTTTTTCTTTTGCCCTACCCAGGTACGTGGGGAGTTTCTTGCCTTTTGGGAAGTCTGAGGTCTTCAGCCAGCGTTCAGTAGGTGTTCTGTAGGAGTTGTTCCACATGTAGATGTATTTCTGATGATTTGTGGGGAGGAAGGTGATCCCCACGTCTTACTCTTCTGCCATCTTGAAGCTCCTCTCAGCCCCAGACAATTTTATCACATGTGTAGGTTTGTGTGACCAACACCACAGTCAAGTTACAGAACAGTTCCATCACCATAAGTATGTATTGTATTACCCTTTCAGAACCATGGATTCCTTCTGTTACCCTTTTATAACCACCTCTATCTTCTTGCCCTTCCCTCTCCTAACTCCTGGAATCGGGAAGTATGAGTTGGTATTCATTCTACTGTAAATGTGTGGTAGAATTCTTGAAACAATCTAGTCTGGGCATTTTATTTTTCTGGAGATTTTTATTCAGTTTTTTTAATGATTGTACGACTATTCAGATTACCTATTTCATATTGGTTGAGTTTCAGTCATTTGTGGCTTTCAAAGAATCAGTCCGTTTGTATTAAGCTGTCAAGTTTATGCATGTAAAACATCCTGCCCCTGTGCTGTTCCTCCAAGCCTAGGGTTTTGAACCAGTTAGCCTTTTCTTACTACCTTCCACAGTTCTCCGTCCTTGCCTATTGGCATTATTGCTAGGGTTTTTAGTTTTCCTTAGCAGGGAAAAGCAGAGAGAATGTCATCTTGTCTGGTCTATGCCATCTTGTCTGGACCAGAAGTCTGAGGAGGGTATTTTTATGTCATGTTAGGCAAAAGCATTCTGCCATGTGGGGCTTCTCAAGGCTCCATCCCAATGCAGCCATTCTACCATACCAAGAGTTGAGATAGAAGGAGGTGGGGGTAGAACTGATCCTCCAAAAAGGTCAAGCCTGGAAGCTGGATTTCTGGGCATTTTAATGTGTAATGGACATGTTGGTAAGTCTCTGGGGCTGGATCTAAGTCCCCATCAAGAAGCTCTTTGGGCTGCAGAAGCCTGCAATTTGAGTCCGCATACACCCCCATGAATCTTTTTCTTCTTTAGAAGAGCCAAGAAGGTCCTTATCCTGACTGTCCCAGGTTTCCTTGGCTTTCTATCTGGGAGTTTCGGCTCTGGTTTTTCAGCCATTACCTGGCCTTTAAGCCAGCAGGCTGGGATTCCAGGCCTCTGAAACCGTTACAGGCCAATGTTTTCCACGTAGTGGAAAACCTGGGGCTAAAGGGGTTTGCTGGAGCACAAGAGAAAAGTTATTCTGCTCAGGCATCCCTACCATAAAGCCAGACCTTCATTCTCCATCTGAGTCTACTCTTTTGTCTTAGATCCATGGAATTTTCTAGCTTGGAGAGCATTCACAATTCATAGTGTCTATCCTTTTTTGTATAATTGGAGAATAGTAGAGGAGAGGAGCCTACCTGAAATCACCCAGTGAGTCAGTGAGAGAGCCAGGGCTAAGACTTAGGTCTCCTGACTTTTAAGGTTCTTCCCACCAAACTAAATATTAGCAGCCATAGATTTTTAGTGTGAGAGGATTCAGTGTAAGGAGATTTCATAGTAACATGGGAAAACTGGATTATGTCCAAAAGAGTGTGAACAGTCTGGAGAAGGGGCTTCTAATAAGGACCATGAGGAACTTTTGAAGGAACCAAAGCTATTTAGTCTGGAGAACAGATTAGGGAGATATGTTCTCTATGTTTAGATCTTTAAAGGACTATCATGGGAGGAGGGGCTCTGGGTGGTGCCAGGTTATAAAGCTAGGGCCTATGGGTGGAAGCCACAGGAAGATAAATTTCAGCTTAACAGAAGAAATAAATGTCTAATGGTAGAGTTGTTCAGAGATGGGATGGGTTGTTTCAGAAAGGAGCAAGCTCCCTGTCATTGAAAGTATGCAGCGAGGACCAGAAAAACATTTGTAAGTGTTGCAGTAGAAGCAATTCATGGCTTAGATGGGTGTGGTGGTGGTGGGAGATTGAACTAACAGATCTCTGAGGTCACCTCCAACTATGAGTCTATAAATCTGTCATCCTGACTAAATTGTCTACTTATGTGATCTGAAGCAGATCACGTAACCTTTTTGGGATTCTATCACACCATCCTATTCCCCCAAATGAAGAAGGTAACTGAATCAGGAGGAAATGATTAGCAGTCCCTGAAAGAGAAAACTTCTTTCCGTAGTACTTTGGGAAACAAAACAAAATAAAACAAAACACATGAGAAATATGACTCCTCTTCAAGAACTTGACTGAATTTGAGGTCACAATATGAGCCCTGGACAGACTGAAATTCTCACATTAGCAGATAGACCACAAAAAGATGTCATCCTGTGCATGCTGTATCCATGCCTCTGGGAACTCTAAGGTGCTTCTGCAGAATGCAAAAGCATTCCCCAGGGTGAGAGGGGCACAGGAAGAATGGTTCATCCCTCTATTGAACTTGGAAGTTGATCCTCAAAGAACTGGTCATTTCAGGCTTAACATTACATATAGATCTCCTTTCTAGAATCTGATCGCAGATTAGTTTTGCAGTTTTATCTCCTACTACCTCTTAATCCCATGCACTTATCACAATGAGGTGCTCCTTTCTTGACGTCTCCCTCTGGCGGCCTGACTGAAAGCTGCAAGAGAGCAGAAGCCTGAGTTTTTTCATCCCTGCTTTCCTCCCAGGACCCAGCACACAGTGAATACAGCTTTGATTGAATGTCCTGTCTTGCCCCAGTGGTTACACTTAGCTTATAACTGTGCACACAGCTTAGTACTGGGGCACATACCTGAACCCCCTTGAATTTGTTATCCTGAGTTCTCTAACCTGAGTTCTCCATTCTGCTGAGTGAGAAGACCTGACACTGAGCTTTGCTGAGTACTTCTTATGTGCTAGACACCACTCTGAGCACTATTCAGCAACTCTATAATTCCCCTCAAACAATCTCCATTTGACAGGTGAGAAAAAATGAGGCACGATGAGGTGAAATGACTTGCCCACGGTCATGCTGGAACTAAGAAACTGGCAGAGCTTGTCTTTTAACTAAGGCAGCTGGCTCCAAAGAACACACTTTTCTAAGAAATATTGTGTACTATTGTTTCATTAAAAATAGAAAAAATAGGGCTTCCCTGGTGGCACAGTGGTTTAGAATCCACCTGCCAATGCAGGGGACATGGGTTCAATCCCTGGAAGATCCCACATGCCACGGAGCAACTAAGCCCATGTGCCACAACAACTGAGCCTGCACTCTAGAGCCAGTGAGCCACAACTACTGAGCCTGTGTGACACAACTACTGAAGCCCGCACGCCTAGAGCCCATGCTGCACAGAGAAGACACTGCAATGAGAAGCCCATGTACCGCAACAAAAAGTAACCCCTGCTCGCCACAACTAGAGAAGCCCACATGCAGCAATGAAGACCCAAAACAGCCAAAAATAAAAAATAAAAGTAAAATAAATTTAAAAATAGAAAAAATAGTATAATAAATCCCATATACCCATCACCTATATTTAGCTGTTATTAATATATTTCCAAGTTTGCTTCATCTTTCTTTGTGAAATATTTTTAAAAAAATTATAGACATACTGACATTTCACCCCTTTTAGAATGCACCTCAAAAAATTAGGACATTTTCCTACATATGCAGTTAGAAAAGTTAAGCATACTTCCTTAATATTCATTACATAGTCCATATTAACATTTTTCAAATTGTTCTTCCAAATGTCTATTTGAACCAGGATCTAATCAAAGTCCACACATTGCATTTGGTTGTTAGATCTCTTAAGTATCTCTTAATTTCCACCTTCCTTTTAAAATCATGCCACTGACTTGTTGAAAAGACCAGGACAATTGTTCTTGTAGAATTCCCCAGCTTTTGTTATCAGTCTAATTGCAGACTCCACCCGTTTTTTTTAAATTTCCTTCCTTCCTTTATTTATTTATCTCTCTCCTTTTTTTTTTTTTTTGGCTGCATCAGGTCTCAGTTGTGGCACGTGGAATCTTTCGTTGTGGATGGTGGGCTCTTCGTTGTGGCTGGTGGGCTCTTTGTTGTGGCACGTGGTCTTCTCTCTAGTTGTGGTGTGCTGGTTCCAGAGCACGCAAGCTCAGTAGTTGTGGCACACAGTCTCTCTAGTTGTGGTGCGTGGGCTCCAGAGTGCATGGGCTCAGTCATTGCGATGCATGGACTTAGCTGCCCCACAGCATGTGGGATCTTAGTTCCCCAACCAGGGATCAAACCCGCATCCTCTGCATTGGAAGGCAGATTCTTAACCACTGGATCACCAAGGAAGTCCCATCCACCCTTTTAACTGCCACCCCATGCAACTTTCCCACCCTCTTCTTGCCTTGGCTTATTGTTTTGATGTTTTCTTCCCCCAAAACAGGACAGAGATATTTTGATAGCTTCCCAGGGCTCTTAGCCTTAAATAGCCTGTTGAGTGTGCCAGAGGTGCTGAAGTGTCTCATTTTTCCAGTAAGTCACACCCACCCCATCCCCATGCCTTCCATACCCCTCTTCTCATCTCCGCATCTTACCCTCTTGTCTTCTCTCTAGGCCAATAACTCTCAAGCTTAGTTTTACATTAGAAACATCTAGAAACCTTTAATAGGCTTTTCCTGGAGGCCCAGTGGCCAAGACTCTGTGCTTCCAATGCAGGGGATATGGGTTCAATCTGTGGTCAGGGAACGAAGATCCCACATGCCACATGGCATGGCCAAGAAAAAAGAAAGCTTTAGCAAAAACGGATGTCTAGGTTATACTTGAGCCCAGTTAAACTGGACTCTTTAGGGGTGTAGTCCAGGTATCCAAAATATGTAAAGCTCCCCAAGTAATTCCAATGTAGAGTCAAAGTTGAAAGCCATTGTCTAGACCCTCTAATATAGTGTTTCTCAACCTTTTTAAAATTATTGCTTCCCCACCAATAAACATTTTCAAACATTTTTTCCCAAATAACAGAGTTTTACTGTATATTCATATGTTATGACCATTTCGAGGGCCACAAGCCAGTGTAATAACTAAGATCTTACCCTCAGCCCCACAAAAGGCAATTTTTACCTGTTTGAGGGCTATATAATCCCAGTTGAGAATGCATGCTAACAACTTGTTGCTCAAAGAATGGTCCTAAATCAATAACATTGGCGTCACTTGGAATTTGATAGAAATACAGAATCTCAGGCCTCACTGCTCCACAAGACTTTTCCTCTCACCCACAAAACTTACTGTCTCTGGCAAGATGACTGGAAGCAGTAGCATCCACACAGACCTCGAACCTCAGGACTGAGATAGAAGTTAAAGGCCTCTAGTCCAAGCCTCTGTCATATCATTTGAGCCTTTCCAAAAAAGCCCTGCCATGTAGTCATCCAGCCACTGATGGAAAACCTCTGACTATAGGAAACTCACTATTATTCCAGGCAGACCTTTCCAAGAATTATTTTATGTTTTAAATCGAAATAAAGTTGATTTATAATATTATGTTAGTTTCAGGTGTAGAGCATGGTGATTCAGTATTTTTGCAGATTACTCTCCATTATATGTTATTACAAGATAATGGGTATAATTCCTTGTGCTATACAGTATATCCTTTACTTATCTTTGGCTATTGTAAATAGTGCTACTATGAACATTGGGGTGCACATAACTTTTCAAATTAGTGTTTTCGTTTTTTCTGGATATATACACTGGAGTGGAATTGCTGGATCATATGGTAGTTCTATTTTCAGTTTTTTAAGGAACCTCCATACTGTTTTCCATAGTGGCTACAGAAATTTACATTCCCACCAACAATGTACAGGGGTTCCTTTTTTTCCCACATCTTCTCCAACATTTGTTGTTTGTAGACTTTTGATGATAGCCATTCTGGCAGGTGTGAAGCGACATCACAGTGTTGTTTTGATTTGCATTTCTCTAACAATTAGTGATGTTGAGCAGCTTTTCATGCGACTGTTAGTCATCTATATGTCTTCTTTGGGAAAATGTCTATTCAGGTCTTCTGACCATTTTTTGATTGGGTTGTTTGTTTTTTTGATATTGAGTTGTATAAGCTGATTGTTTATTTTGGATATTAACCCCTTGTCAGTCACATGGTTTGCAAATATTTTCTCTTATTCCATAGGTTGTTTTTGAGTTGATGGTTTCCTTTGCTGTGCAAAATCTTCTAAGTTTAATTAGATCCCATTTGTTTATTTTTACTTTTATTTATTTTGCCTTAGGAGACTGATCCAAGAACATATTGCTACAATTTATGTAAAAGAATGTTCTGCCTATGTTCTCTTCTAGGAGTTTTACAGGTTTCGAGTCTTACATTTAGATCTTTAAACTATTTTGAGTTTATTTTGTATATAGTGTGAGCAAAAGTTCTAATCTCATTGTTTTATATGTGACTGTTCAGTTTTCCTAGCACCACTTATTCAAGAGACTGTCTTTTCTCCACTGTATCTTCTTGACTCCTTTGCATCCTTGTGGATAAATTGACCATAAGTGTGTGGGTTATTTCTGGGCTTTCTATTCTGTTCCATTGATCTATGTGTCCATTTTAGCACCAACACCATGCTGTTTTGATTACTGTAGCTTTGTAGTATAGTCTGAAATCTGGGAGGGTTATACCTTCAGCTTTGTTCTTTTCTCTCAAGATCGCTTTGGCAATTCAGGGTCTCTTGTAGTTCTATATGAATTTTAGAATTGTTTGTTCTAGTTCTATGAAAAATATCATGGGTATTTTGATAGAGATTGCATTAAATCTGTAGATTTCTTTGGGTAATATGGCCATTTTAAAATATTAAATCTTCCAATCCAAGAGCATGGGCTATCTTTCCACTTCTTTGAATCATCTTCAATTTCCTTCATCAATGTTGTATAGCTTTCAGAGTATAGGTCTTCCATCTACTTGGTTAAGTTTATTCCTATGTATTTTTTTTTGATGTGATTATAAATGGGACTGCTTTTTTTACTTTCTCTTTCTGATATTTCATTATGAGTATATAGGAACTCAACAGGTTTGTGTATTTTGTATCCTGCAATCTTGCTGAATTTATTTATTAGTTCTAATAATTTTTGTGTGGAGACTTTAGGGTTCTCTATATAAATTATCATGTCACTGTATATAAAGTATCTGCAAAAATTGAGAGTTTACTTCTTCCCTTCCAATTTGGATAGCATTTATTTCATTTTTCTTGTCTGATTGCCATGGCTAGGACTTCCAATACTATGTTATATAGAAGTGGCAACAGTGGGCATCCTTGTCTTTTTTCTGAATTTAGCGGGAAGGCTTTCAGCTTTTCACTGTTGAGTATTTTGTTGGTTGTGGATTTGTCATAAATGGCCTTTATGACAAAATGTTGCAGTCACATTGATTGATTTGCAAATGTTGAACCATCCTGGTGATCCTGTAATAAATCCAACTTGTTCGTAGTGTATGATCAATTTTAGGTATTGTTAGATTTAGTTTGCTAGTATTTTGTTGTGGATTTTTGTATCCATATTTATCAAACATACTGGTAATATCATCACTAAGATATTCATCAAGATATTTTCTTTCTTTCTTTTTTTTTTGATAGTGTCTTTGTCTAGTTTTGGTATCAGGGTAATGGTGGCCCATACAATGAATTTAGGAATGTTCCCCCCCTTCTATTTTTGGAATAGTTTGAAAAGGATAGGTATTAGTTCTTCTTTATGTTTGATATAGTTCCTCTGTGAAGAAATCTGGTCCTATAATTTTGTTTGCTGGGAGTTTTTGTTTGTTTGTTTGTTTTAGTATTATAAATTAATTTCACTTTTAGTGATTAGTCTGTTCAAGTTGTCTGTTTCCTCTTGACTCAGGCTTGGCAGGCTGTATGTTTCTAAAATTTGTCCATTTCTACTACGTTGTCCAATTTATTGGCATATAACTGTTCATAGTATTCTCTTATAATTTTTTATATCTCTGTGGTATCACTTGTTATTTCTCCTTTTTCATTCTTATTTTCTTTATTTGGGTCCTCTCTGCTTTCTTCTTGTTGAGCCTGGTTAAAGGTTTATCAATTTTGTTTGTCTTTTCAAAAAAAACAGCTCTTGTTTTCATTGATCTTTTCTATTGATTTTTTGGTCTCTATTTTATTTATTTCCCCTCTGAACTTTTTTATTTCCTTTCTTCTGCTGACTTTGAGCTTTGTTTTTTCTTTTTCTGATTCTTTAAGTGGTAGGTTAGGTTGTTTATTTGAGGTTTTCCTTGTTTCTTGAGGAAGGCCCCTCTCACTATGAACTCCCTCTTAGGACTCCTTTTGCCGTATCATATAGATTTTGGAAAGTTGTGTTTCCATTTTCACTTGTCAAGAGGTATTTTCTGATTTCTTCTTTGATTTCTTCATTGACCCATTGGTTTTGTTAGCAGCATGTTGTTTAGTCTCCACTTGTTTGTTCTTATCCCATTTTTCCTTCTGTAGTTGATTTCTACTTTTATACTGTTGTGGTTGGAAAAAAAAGCTTGATATAATTTCTGTCCTCTTAAATTTTTTGAGACATGTTTTTTGACTTAGTATGTGATCTATCTAAGAGACGTTCCATGTGCACTTGATTGTGTATTCTGCTGGTTTTGGATGTCCTGTAGATATTTATGAAGTCTGACTCTTCTATTGTGTCATTTAAGACCACTGTTGCTTTACTGATATTCTGTCTGGATGATATGTCCATTTATGTGAGTGGGGTGTTAAAAGTATCCTACTATTATTGTATTATTGCCAATTTCTCCCTTTATGCCTGTTAGTATTTGCTTCATATATTTAGGTCCTCCTGTATTGGACGTGTATGTGTTAATTTATCATTATATAATATTCTTCTTTGTCTTCTGTTATAGCCTTCTTTTTAAAGTCTTTTTTGTCTGACAAGTGTATTGCTACCCCTACATTATTGTCATTTCCATTTGCATAAAATATCTCTTTTCATCCCCACTTTCATTCTGTGTGTGTTTTTAGCGCTGAAGTGAGTTTCTTGTAGGCACATATTGAAGGGTCTTTTTTTTTTTTAATCCAGTCAGCTACCCTATGTCTTTTCATTGGAGCATTTAGTCCACTTGACATTTAAAGTAATTATTGATAGGTATATACTTATTGCCATTTTATTATTTGCTTTCCAGTTGTTTTTGTAGTTCTTCTCTTTTCATTTTTTTTTGTTTTTCCTGTTGCGGTTTGATGATTTTCTTTTGTAGTTGGGTTTCTTTTTTTCTTTTCTTTTCTTTCCGTACCTATTGTAGGTTTTTGATTTGTGGTTACCATCTGATTCACATACGTTGATCTATAATTAAATCTACTTGATTTAAACTGATAGTCATTTAGGTTCAAACACATTCTAAAAGATCTACATTTTTTACTCCCCTCCTCCACATTTTGTGTTTTTATCTCGTATTTTACAACTTCATGCTTATCCCTTTACTGTTTATTGTAGTTATAGTTGCTTTTACAATTTTTTGTTTGTTTTTTAATCTATGCACTGGCTTATTTAAGTGATCTTCAGTCCTTACTATATATCTGCCTTTCTTATTGGAATTTTCTCTTTCCTGTATATTCTCACTTCTTTTCCATTTAGAGAAGAGCCTTTAACATTTCTTTTAGGGTGGGTTTAGTATTGATGAATTATTTTAGTTTTTGCTTGACCGAGAAGTTCTTTATGTCACCTTTTATTCTAAATGATAATCTTGCTGGGTAGAGTATCCTAGGTTGCAGGTTTTTTCCTTTCAGCACTTCAAATGTATCATGCCATTCCATTCTGCTCTGCAACATTTCTGCAGAAGAAAATATCTGATAGCCTTATGGGGATTCCCTTGTATAAGACTGTTTTTATCTTGCTGCCTTTAGAATTTTCTCTTTATCTTTAACTTTTACCATTTTAATTATGATATGTCTTGGTGTGGTCTGTTTGGGTTCATCTTGTTTGGGATCCTCTGTGCTTCCTATACTTGGGTATCTGTTTCCTTCTTTAGGTTTGGGGAGTTTTCAGCCATAATTTCCTCAGGTACATTTTGATACCCTTCTCTCTCTTTTCTCCTTCTGGAACACTATAATGCAAATGTTGGCACATTTAATGTTATGCCATAGATACCATATGTTGCTTTTATTTTTTTCATTTGTCTTTCTATCTGCTGTTCTGACTAGGTGGTTTCCATTATTCCATCTTCCAGATCACTTGTGCATTCTTCTGTGTCATTTAGTTTGCTATTCATTGTTTCTAGAGTGCTTTTTATCTCAGATACTGAATTATCTATTTTGCCTTGTTCTTCTTTATATTTTCCAGTTTCTTCTTAAAATGATCTGTATTTATATCATTTCTCTTCCCTAATTAAGTTAGTATTTTTAGTACTGACTTTTGAATTATTTGTCTGGTAGATTGTTTATTTCTGCTTATTTATCTTTTCATGGGTTTTCTCTTGCCCTTTCTATTGAGAACAGTTCCTCTGCCTTTCCATTTTACTTAACTTTGTCTCTATGAAATTAGGTGAAACAGTTACCTACTGTGGTTTTGAAGAGGTGTCCTTAGGTGGGAGCATCCCTATGTAGACTGCATTGCCAAATACATTTGGTGGAAGGGATAGATTTGATGTGAATGCCAGTCATGTTTTTCCTCAGGGTGTGCTGGCCACTGTCACCTTGGTAAGAGGTGTGGCTGGTGATGGAGAAGCTAATGCCTGCACAGAGTTTAAGGTAGGACTTCCTCTCTGCTAAGGGACCATTACTGTCTTGTTAGGGTCAGGGTCTGTTCCCAAGTTGCTGGAATGTAAGCTCTGAGTTTCAGGCTTAAACTGGTTTTATTCCCTTTAAGCGTGTGTTTTTCCTTCTCCCTGAACTAGGGCCTTTGCCCCAAAGGAGGGAAGTGCTGAAGCAAGTGTGACCTATGTACTTACAGAGATCCCATGTGCTGCCTGTGTAGGCATCTGAGGCTCCACTCAGATGCAGTCCATGGTCATGTCTTTTCCCATGTTGTGGCCACCCCAGATCTAATGCTAGGCGTGGGTGGAGTAGGCGGGGCTGGAGCATTCACTCTGCTTGGGCTGGGGTGTGCATTAAGGCAGTCACGGGAATTCTGGTGGCCATGCTGCTGTCAGAAGTCTGGGCTGTTTGAGTAAGCGCCAACTATGGCTGCATCTGTCCCACCTGGACTACAGCCCAGGCCTCTGCGTTGCCTCTGTGTACCTCAATCAGGTCTTTTCTCTGGTCCTGGCTGCCTTAGATCCAGTGCCAAGCTGTGGCGTGGAGTGAGTGGGTGTTTATTCGGTCAGCTAGGGCTGACCTCTCTCTACCCTATCTGGGGACAAGCCACACCCGTGCACTCCTCACTAGTGGAAATAGGCTTCTCTAGCCTTTTTACCTGTCTTAGCAGTTCTCCCGGCAACCAAGAGGGCTTGTCTCCTATGTGTAGGATCCCAGAACTGGGAAGCCCAGTTTGTGACTCGTCCCACTCACTCCCCAGGGCGAGTGTCCACCTGTGTGATCTCCTTTTTCCTCTTAGTCCCCTCCCAGGGGTACAGGTTCTAACCCAATGCTTTCTTCCCATTCTACCCATTATGTGTGTATCTTTCTTACAGCCTTGGTTGTATAGGAGTCTTTCTGCCAGTTTCCAGTTAGTTTTCCATGAGGATTGTTCTGCATGTAGATGTATTTTTGATTAGTTAATGCTGGAAGGTGAACTCCATGTCCTTTGACTCTGCCATCTTAATCTCCCTCTCCTTAGATTTCTTTTAAAGAGAGATTCCTTGTATTAAGCTGAAATCATTCTTCTTGTGGCATTTGCTCTTGTATCCTGCTCTACCCTCTGGGACCTACCAAAACGTGCATACTCACTCTGCTCCTTGACTGTTCCAAGTTCTGAAGACAGAAGGTATATCTACCTGAGTCTTCTGTTCTTCTAAGATCATTAAGCCCCTCTTCATAAGGTAGATTTCCTCTTCTTTCTCTGGACTTCTCACTTTCTTCTGGATACATATTTGTCTATCTGGGCCACTATTAAGGGTCTGGGACCCTCAGCTGATGTAGGCTATGTCCCTTGAGTAGCTTGCTTAAAGATACCCATTTCCTCATGTAAGCCATGTTTAATACAGTTTACCAGAATTTGTCTGAGTAAGGAGAATTAGGGCGTACCATTGGAGAGCAGCTGCAGCAACATTGTTATATGATAGAGGGAAAAAAACAGCTTGAGAATTAAGAGACCTTGTTTTGAATATCCATTCTTTCTTTATGTCTGTGACCTTAAGCAAATAACTTCCACTTTCTGGGTTTCCTTTTCTACTACTGTAAAATGAGCTGAGAAAGAGATTGAACTAAGTAATTTCTGAGGTTTTTTCCAACTCCAAGGTATTTTGAGTGTGGGCTTCGAGGCCATTGATGACCCAGGAGAGAACTGACAAAATTGATATGCCAAGTGACAGATAGAGGAAGGGATAGATATTTGGTATTTAAAATATAGTAAAATGTTAAAGATATAATCTAGGTGGAGGGCATGGAGGTGTTTACTATAAAATTCTTTCAACTCCTGTATGCTTGAACATTTTAATAACAAAACTAGGGGGTTGATAATCCAACAGCTATGAGAAATACATTTTTTTCTTGGACATAGATGGTCACATATTTGTTGTTCTTAAAATCATATGATTCTTATTACTTCCAGGTCAGTCAGTGTACAGCTCTTACTTTCCCTTGGTAGTGTTTATCAAATCCTCCCCACCACCTGGACATTCATATTAAAATGACTACTGGAGAACAAAGGAGCAAGAAAAGAAACTAAAGACTCCAAGAAAGGATGAAGATAGGAATTTTTTAGATGGCCTCTGACTGAGACTTGCCAGCAGTGGGTAAAGTAGTGATTAAAATATTAAATCTAGTCAATTCAGAACAACAAACATTTAAGATACATCTGCTGTGTGCCAGGCACTGTGCTACATCTGGGAACCCAAAAATGAAAAAGATATGGCCCTTGACCTGGAGAAGCTCTAGCTATAACAGGTCAAACAGACACATAAACAGATAATTTAACTATAATGTTATGTAATCCTAAAGATTAAAAAATTTTTAAATAATATGGTGTTTTTTATTTTATGCTTTTGCTGCTATGCTGATGATATGATGAAAATGTCAAAAAGATTGTATTGTGTAAGATTGAGCCCAAACTGACAGTGAAATGTTAATTGAAAATTCATTTGCTAGAGAACTCACAGAAAAGTGTTAATGCTCTATATAAACTGGCTTACATTTCAATATGACTTGTCCCATGAATAACCAGCAAGAGTGATTCTAAAGCCACTGATTTCATAATTCACGTCATTCAGAGATTTTCCCTGACACCAGAGCAGAATCAAAACAAGAAAGAAAACATAATTCAGACAATGCTTCATGTGAAATAGGGCCTCTCAAACCTCCTTAGGATTGGGA
Organism: Balaenoptera musculus; assembly: GCF_009873245.2. Classification (NCBI taxonomy): domain Eukaryota; kingdom Metazoa; phylum Chordata; class Mammalia; order Artiodactyla; family Balaenopteridae; genus Balaenoptera; species Balaenoptera musculus. The sequence continues at coordinate 51,872,149 of NC_045806.1, read as the reverse complement.
CATAAGACTCCCTAAAATATAGAATGTTTTTATGGAATAAGATCCATTCTAATCGTTCATTAAGAGAAAATATAATCGATAATGTATCAACTGGTGAACACATTATGTACTAGACAATGCTCCTTCTCTGTATTTACATTGGCCCATAAAATCCACCTAAAATGCTTAAAAGGTAGGAAGGTAGATATCAACTCTACTTTTTGAATGAAGAAATTGGAGCACAAAAACATTAAGTATCTTGTCCATTGTCACATAGCTAGTAAATATTTGAAGTGTGATTTGAACCTACACTGTCTAATCCCAGATCCCATCCCCTTAACCAGTGTCTCAAATCAATTTTTACTCATTTTTACATTATTTGAACTCCCCTCACAAGACAAGCTGGGGGTGGAATGGGCAGTCTAAATTTTTAAGGAAAGATTGGATGAACTTTGGGAGGTGGAGCCAGGAGAGCATCTTAGAAGTAGCAGTATGTAGTAGAAAATACTCTTGATAGTTTACCTGTGACAGCTTCAGGAGCTGAGCTTGTTTAGACCCAAGCAAAAGATCCAGGTTAATCTAACTTAGGAAAACATATGAATTGACTTAATAATCTGAAAAGGAAATGCAATTTGTACTCATCATTTTCTCTTCTGGGGGTTTATCTTTAGGAAATAAGGACAAATGTGTGAAGGTGTATATATTTATGTACTAGAATATCCACTGAAATGCAAATTTTGAAAGCAACAAGTTGAAAAAAAAGTCTAAATATACACTGGTGTGTAATTGGATAAAAATTATGGAATATCCATAAAATTAGTATTGCACAGCCATTACAAATGTTGATATAGAGCTGTATTCACATGGAAAGATGACAAGACATATTGTTCAGGTTAGAGAAAAATATATGACAAGTTGAGAAGATTGATTTCTAGAAAGATAGCATGAGGATTTCCACAGATTTGCTCCCAATTGAAACTGATAAAAAAAAATATAAGAAAGCAACGATTTAAAACCTCTGGAAAGAGTCCTAAGGACACACAAAAAATGAAGAAACATTTATTCAAGAAAATCTATGAAAATTCTGTATGAGAGACAAGCCTATAGTATTTGAAGTAAAAGACCACACTCTCCCTTCCCCCTTCCAGCTCAACCAGATGGAGACTACACTCCATACTGCTGCAGCCAAGAACACAGGGTTCCCTCTCTCCCCAGCTTCCAGTCAAAGGGCTGTCTTACTGGGAGGAGAATGATGTCAGTGTTTCTCATCCTGTCTCCAGCTACCTGCTGCTGAAGCTAAGTCCCAAGTGAGTGCAGGCTCCCTTCATCTATCCATCCTCTTATCATGGAATGGAGGCTCTACCTTGGATGCAGCATGCTGAGAATACTGGGACCCCAGTTGCCCTTTCCCCAGTTCATGAGGTAGGGGTTTCATGCCAAGCAAGACAACAAGCTAAGATGTCCTTAGGCTACTGCGTCTCACCACCAAAGTGAACTCAGCTCCTGGAGTAGGGGTGTCACTCAGAGAAAAGCTTGCTATTGTCCCCAAGCCCAGCTCCAGAGCCCTAGATCAGAGTTTTGCCAGAACAAGTATCAAACAGTGACTTCAGAAACCTCTCCTTCAAAAGAGCCAGAATTTGACTGAACTAGTTTGCAGAGCAATGTATGCCCCAGAGAACTGTTGAAAACAATAGAGCAAACACCCTATAATTAGTAGAGTTTAACATGTGAGTGTGGTCAGGGAAAAAGGGGAAGAAAGCACTACCAGAGCCACTGTCATCCCAGGGTGACTGTGGGCATATTCAAAGCGGTGTTTTCATGAGAATCAACATCATAGGCATGGAGAAGAGAGGAATAGATTTCACTTAAATAATCCAGCCCGTCACTAAACAAATAAGCAATAAAAGTAAAAAACCCTGGATGAGGGAAGACCAGTACCCAGATTTACTATAATATATTATTTTAAATGTCCAGTTTCCAACATACGATTATGAGGCATACAAAAAAAAAAAAAAAAACAGGAAAGTATGACAAATACACTAAAAAAAATCATGTTTCAGAAACTGCATGTGAGAGGGACTAGATGTTGGATTCATCAGAAAAAGACTTCAAAGTAGCAGTTGTAAGCATGTTCATAGAATTAAAGGAAACCATAATTAAAGAAGGAAAATAAGATACGACAATACCATATCAAATAAAGAATATCAATAGAGACAAATATTTTAAAAGAATCAGAATACACTGGAGTTGAATAAAATAACTGAAATTAAGAATTCACTGGAGGGCTGGAGGGACTCAACAGTAGATTTAAACTAACAGAAGAAAGAATAAGTTAACTTGAAGATAGATCAATACACATTATGCAAGCCAAAGAACAGAGAGAAAAATCAAAGAAGAAAAATGAGCAGTCTTAGAGAAACGTGGGACATCATTAAGCATGCCAACATATGTATAATAGAGGTACCAGGAGGACAGAAGAGAGAGAAAAGAGCAGAAAAATAAATATTGAAAGAAATAATGGATCAAAACACCATTTTTTTTCTTTTTTTCTTCTTCTTTTTTTTTTTTTTTTTTTGAAAAACAATAATCTACACTACCAGGAAGCTCAATAATTCAGGATTGGATGAATACAAAGAGATCCACAAACAGACACGTCAAAGTAAAAAGTACTGAAATTCAAAACAAGGGAGAAATATTTGAATATTGAAATTCAAAACAAGGGGAAAACATTGAAGTTAAAAAATAACTTTTTGGCAGAAACGAGATGAAAAGGTTATGGAATAATTTATCGAAATTGCTCAAAGGAAAAGATTTTTTAAATTCTAGATAAACAAAAGCCAAGAAAATTGATTGCTAGAAGACCTGTCTTACAAAAAATACTAAAGGAAATTCTTCAGAATGGAAGCAAACAACCCGAGATGGTAACTCAAATCCACATAAAAGATGAGGTAGCCAAGATAGCAGAGTAGGAAGACAAGACACTGAGCTCACCTCCTCCCACAGGCACATCAAAATTGAAACTATTTACAGAAAAACTATCCATGATAGTGACCTGAAGATTAGCATAAAATATCTTCTACAACTAAAGATATAGAAAAGGAACCATAATGAGATGAGTAGGAGGGGTGGAGACACAGTATACTCAAGGCCCATACCCCAGGGTAGATGACCCATAAATGGGAAGATAATTACAATTACAGAGGTTCTCCTCAAGGTGTGAGGGGTCCAAGCTCCACATCAGGCTCCCCAGCACAGGAGTTTCGCACTTGGAAGATGAGCCTCCAGAATGTTTGGCTTTGAAGGCCAATGGGGATTACTTTCAGGAGAGTCAGAGAGCTGTAGGAAATAGAGACTCCACTCTTAAAGGTAACACACAAAATCTCACATGCTCAAGACACAGGGCATTAGCAGTAATTTTAAAGAAGCTTGGGTCAGACCCATAATCTGATCTTAGAGAGCTTCCCAAAAAGGCAGGGGCCAACAGAAACTCACCCTGGGGACATAGACACCAACAGCAGCCATTTCTGGGAGTTTATCCCACCATGAGGACTGATGCTGATAAGTGCCATTTTGGAATCCTCCCTCATGGTTATTAGGACCAGTACCCAGTCCCATCTACCAACTATTCAACATCTGTCCTGGGATGCCCAAAGCCACGCAGCTATCTGGGTAGGGACATTGCCCCACTTGTGAGCAGGCTGGGTGATGTTGGACACCCTGAGCCCACAGCTGCCCCAGAACCTGGCCCTGCCCACCAGAAAGCCCAGGACTTGGCAGCACCCACCAGTGGGGCAGCAGCTCTGGGAATCCCTGGGCCCTGCTAACACCCACTGGGGGGCCAACACCAAATCTATAATTTATAGACTCCACAACCAAAGAACCCAGGACCTGGTTCTGCCAACCAGTGAGCCAGCACTAGCCCTGAGACATGGCCTCACTCAATCATGAGCAGACATCAGCCCTGGGATCCCCTGGGCCATGGCCCAACATACCTGAGGGTCAACACCAACTTTGGGACCTCCAGAGCTCTGCAGCCAGAAATCCCAGGACCCAGGTCTACACACAAGAGCACTGGTACTAGCCCTGTGTCATTCTAGGCCCTAGAACAATTCAACAGTGAGATAATACCAGCACTAAGATACCCAGAAGCACACTGAGAGACCCCAGGAAGCAGTTCCACCCACCAGGGGACCAGCTTTAGTCCCAGGACCTAGCCGTACACAACAGTAAGTGGGCACCAGTCCTGTGATACCCTGAGCCCAGGCCCCACCCACCAGTGGGCCAACACCAGTTCCAGGACCACTGTGGCCCCACAGTTAGCCATGTTAACCAGGCCCAACAACTAGCAGGCCAGCAACATCCTGGAACAACCTGGGCTTCAGTGCTTCTCAGCAGTAGGCCAAAACAAGCTCCAGGACACCATGGGTTCCTCCACCAGCCATGTCAGGATCTGGCCTCACCCACCAGTAGGACAACACCAGCCTCAGGACCCCCTCCCAGGCCACTGTCCCACCCATCAGCAGGTGGGCATTAGCTCTGGGATCCACGGTCCTGCAGGCAGGAACTGCAGGGCTTAGTTCAACCCATCAGTGGGGCAGCACTACCCCCAGGTGGTCTCCTGCCCTGACCCTGCAACTTACAGACTAGTACCAGAACCAAGACTCCCATGGCCAGCTGTGCCAGGACACACTTCTGCCCACTAAGCGCAGGCAGCCTCTGCACAAGGCAAAGCCTGGCAACCAACTGAAAAGGGGACCAATCATGCCTACCAGTGTACCCACAGTACTCTGCCAACCACAAAAGAAGGACACATACAGCCCATATAGAGGATACCCCTAAAGCATATAGCTCTGGTGACCAGAGGGGAGTATGATACTAGATCCCATAGCATGTCACCTACATAAGGTCACTTCTCTAAGATTGGGAAACATAACCAACCTACCAAATACATAGAAATAAAAACAGTGAATTAGGCAAAATGCGGTAACAGAGGAATATGTTCAAAATGAAGGAACAACATAAAACCCCAGAAGAAGAACTAAGTCTGGTGATGGACAATCTACCTAAAAAAAGAGTTCAAGGTAATGATCATAGAGATGTTCAAAGAGGGATGCAGCAAAAGCAGTTCTAAGAGGGAAGTTTATAGGAATATAATCTTACAACAAGAAACCAGAAAAATCTTAAGTAAAAAACCTAAGCTTACACGTAAAGCAATTAGAGAAAGAAGAAGAAGAACAACAACAACAACAAAAAACCCAAAGTTAGCAAAAGGAAAGAAATCATAAAGATCAGATCAGAAATAAATGAAAAAGAAATGAAGGAAACAATAGAAAAGACCAATAAAACTAAATGCGGGTCTTTGAGAAGATAAACAATATTGATAAACCATTAGCCAGACTCATCAGGAAAAAAGGGGAGAAGATTCAAATCAACAGAATTAGAAATGAAAAAGGAGAAGTAAAAACTGACACTGCAGAAATACAAAGGATCATGAGAGACTACTACAAGCAACTATATGCCAATAAAATGGAAAACCTGGAAGAAATGGACAAATTCATAGAAAAGTACAACCTTCTAAGACTGAACCAGGAAGAAAGAGAAAATATGAACAGACCAATCACAAGCACTAAAATTGAAACTGTGATTAAAAATCTTCCAACAAGCAAAAGCCCAGGACAGATGGCTTCACAGGTGAAATCTATCAAACATTTAGAGAAGAGCTAACACCTATCCTTCTCAGACTCTTCCAAAATATAGCAGAGTGAGGAACACTTCCAAACTCGTTCTATGAGGCCACCATCACCCTGATACCAAAACCAAATAAAGATGTCACAAAAAAATAAAACTTCAGGCCAATATCACTGATGAACATAGATGCAAAAATCCTCAACAAAATACTAGCAAACAGAATCCAACAGCACATTAAAAGGATCATACACCATGATCAAGTGGGCTTTATCCCCGGAATGCAAGGATTCTTCAATATACACAAATCAATATGAACAAACTGAAGGATAAAAACTATATGATAATCTCAATAGATGCAGAAAAAGCTTACAACAAAATTCAACACCCACTTATGATTAAAAAAAAAATCTCCAGAAAGGAGGCATAGAGGGAACCTACCTCAACATAATGAAGGCCATACATGACAAACCCACAGCCAACATCATTCTCAATGGTGAAAAACTGAAAGCATTTCCTCTAAGATCAGGAACAAGACAAGGGTGCCCACTCTCACCACTATTACTCAACAGTTTTGGAAGTTTTAGCCACAGAAATCAGAGAAGAAAAATAAATAAAAGGAATCCAAATCGGAAAACAAGAAGTAAAACTGTCACTGTTTGCAGATGACATGACACTATACATAGAGAATCCTAAAGATGTTACCAGAAAACTACTAGAGCTAATTAATGAATCTGGTAAAGTAGCAGGATACAAAATTAATGCACAGAAGTCTCTTGCATTCCTATACATTAACAATGAAAAATCTGAAAAAGAAATTAAGGAAACATTCCCATTTACCATTGCAACAAAAAGAATAAAATACCTGAGAATAAACCTACCTAAAGAGACAAAAGACCTGTATGCAGAAAACTATAAGACACTGATGAAAGAAATTAAAGAGGATACAAACAGATGGAGAGATATACCATGTTCTTGGATTGGAAGAATCAACATTGTGAAAATGACTATACTACCCAAAGCAATCTACAGATTCGATGCAATCCCTATCAAACTACCAATGGCATTTTTCACAGAACTAGAAAAAAAATTTCATAATTTGTATGGAAACACAAAAGACCCTGAATAGCCAAAGCAATCTTGAAAAAGAAAAACGGAGCTGGAGGAATCAGGCTCCCTGACTTCAGATGATACTACAATGCTACAGTAAACAAGACAGTATGGTACTGGCACAAAAACAGAAATATAGATCAGTGAAACAGGATAGAAAGCCCAGAGATAAACCTACACACATATGGTCAACTTATCTTTGAGAAAGAAGGCAAGAATATACAATGGAGAAAAGACAGCCTCTTCAAAAAGTGGTACTGGGAAAACTGGACAGCTACATGTAAAAGAATGAAATTAAAACACTTCTTGACACCATACAAAAAAACACAGTCAAAATGGATTAAAGACCTAAATGTAAGGCCAGACACTATAAAACTCTTAGAGGAAAACATAGGCAGAACCCTGTATGACATAAATTACAGGCAAGATCCTTTTTTCCCCTAGAGTAATGGAAATAAAAACAAAAATAAACAAATGGGACCTAATGAAACTTAAAACCTTTTGCACAGCAAAGGAAACCATAAACAAGACAAAAAGACAACCCTCAGAGTGGGAGAAAATATTTGCAAATGAAGTAACTGACAAAAGATTAATCTCCAAAATATACAAGCAGCTCATGCAGCTCAATATAAAAAAAAAAGAGAGAAACAACCCAATCTAAAATGGGAAGAAAATCTAAATAGACATTTCTCCAAAGAAGATATACAGATAGCCAAAAAACGCTTGAAAAGATGCTCAACATCACTAATCAATCACTGGAGAAATGTAAATCAAAACCACAATGAGTTATCACCTCACACCAGTCAGAATGGCCATCATCAAATATCTACAAACAATAAATGCTGTAGAGAGTGTGGAGAAAAGGGAACGCTCTTGAACTATTGATGGGTATGTTAATTGATACAGCCACTATGGAGAACAGTCTGGAGGTTCCTTAAAAATCTAAAAATAGAACTGCCATATGACCCAGCAATCCCACTACTGGGCATGTACCCTGAGAAAGCCATAATTCAAGAAGAGTCATGTACCATAATGTTCATTGCAGCTCTATTTACAATACCCAGGACATGGAAGCAACCTAAATGCCCATCAATAGATGAATGGATAAAGAAGATGTGGCATATATATATATACAATGGAATAATTCTCAGCCATAAAAGAAGCAAAATTGAGTTATTTGTAGTGAGGTGAATGGACCTAGAGTCTGTCATATAGAATGAAGTAAGTCAGAAAACGAAAAACAAATACCGTATGCTAACACATATATATGGAAACTTAAAAAAAAAGGGTTCTCATGAACCTAGTGGCTGGACAGGAATAAAGATGCAGATGGAGAGAATAGACTTGAGGAAATGGGGTAAGGTTGGGGACGGGGAAGCTGGGACAAAGTGAGAGAGTAGCACTCACATATGTATACTACCAAATGTAAAATAGATAGCTAGTGGGAAGCAGCTACATAGCACAGGGAGATCAGCTTGGTTCTTTGTGACCACTTAGAGGGGTGGGATAGGGAGGGTGGGAGGGAGGCTGAAGAGGGAGGAGATATGGGGATATATGTATTCATATAGCTGATTCACTTTGTTATACAGCAGAAACTAACCCAACATTGTAAAGCAATTTTACTCCAGTAAAGTTGTGTAAAAAAAATAAAAAATAGCATTCAAAGAACTCAGGACAAGATTTAATGAACAGTGAGAAGTTAGAAGCTTTTAACAAAGAGTTAGAAAATATACAGAAGAACCAAACAAAGATGAATACAATAATTGAAATGAACAATACACTAGAAGGAATCAACAGTAGATTAAATGATGCAGAGGAATGGATCAGCATGCTAGAAGACAGAGTAGGGAAAATCACTGAAACTGAACAGAAAAAAGAAAACATAAGAATTGAAAGAAATGAGGACAGTTTAAGAGACCTCTGAGACAACATAAAGCGTACTAATATTCACATTATAGGGGCATCAGAAGGAGAAGAGAGAAAGGAAAAGGCAGAGAACATATTTGAAGATATAATAGCTGAAAACTTCCTTATCTGGGGGAACAACAACAATATCCAGGTCCAGGAAGCAAAGAATCCCGAACAGGATGAACCCAAAGATATCCACACAAAGACATTTTGTAAATAAAATGGCAAAAATGAAGGATAAAGACAGCAAGAGAAAAGCAACTCGTTACATACAAGGAATTCCCTTATGGAAAGCAGCAGACATTTCAGCAGAAACTTTGCAGGCCAGAAGGGAGTGGCATGATACATTCAAAATGATGAAAGGTAAAAAACCCCTACAAACAAGAATACTCTGCCCAACAAGGCTCTCATTCAGATTTGAAGGAGAAATAAAGAGTTTTACAGATAATCAAAAGTTAATGAGTTCAATAGCACTAAAATTGGCTTTACCATAAATGTTAAAGTGATTTCTCTAAGTGGAAAAGAAAAGACTACAACTAGATATATGATAATTATGACGAAAAATCTCACTGGTTAAGATAAATATTCAGAAAAAGTAGATTAACCCTTATAAAGCTAATGGGGGATTCCCTGGTGGCACAGTGGTTAAGAATCCGCCTGCCAATGCAGGGGACACAAGTTTGAGCCCTGGTCCAGGAGGATACCACATGCCACAAAGCAACTAAGCCCATGCATCACAACTACTGAGCCTGTGCTCTAGAGCCCGTGAGCCACAACTACTGAAGCCCGCACACCTAGAGCCCATGCTCCACAACAAGAGAAGCCACCACAATGAGAAGCCTGTGCACTGCAACAAAGAGTAGCCCCCACTCGCCACTACTAGAGAAAGCCCGTGCACAGCAACAAAGACTGAACACAGCCAAAAATAAATAAAATAAAATAAATAATTTTTTTAATAGAATAAAGCTAATAGGAAGGTTAAAAGGCAAAAGTAGTAAAATCAACTATATCCACAATAACTAGTTAAGGGATACACAAAAGAAAAAGATGTAACATATTATATCAAAAATTAAATGCAGGGGGGATAAAAATGCAGGGTTGTTAGAATGTGTGTGAAAGTAAGAAATCATCAACTTAAAATAATCATATATATATTCATATATAGTCATTATAGTTATACATAAACCTCATGGCAACAACAAACATGTATCTATAATAGATACACACAAAAAAGAAAGGAATCCCAACATAACACTAAAGATGTTCACCAAAATCACAAGGGAAGAAAGCAAAGGAAGAAGAAAGGAACAAAAAAGAACTACCAAAAAGCCCCCAAACAATTAATAAAATGGCAATAAATATATACCTATCAATAATTACTTAAAATGTAAATGGAATATGCTACTGAATAACCAATGGATCACTGTAGAAATTAAAGAGCAAATCAAAAAATACCTGGAGGCAAATAAAAATGGAAACACAGCAATCCAAATTCTATGGGACACAGCAAGAGCAGTACAAAAAGGAAAGTTTAGAGCAATACAAGCCTACATCAGGAAACAAGAAATATCTCAAATAAGTAATCTAACCTTACACCTGAAGGACTAGAAAAAGAAGAAAAAACAAAACCCAAATTTAGTAGAAAGAAATAAATAATAAAAACCAGAGCAGAAATAAATGAAATAGAGGATAAAAAATATATACAAAAGATCAATGTCATTAAAAGATGGTTCTAAGAAAAGATAAACAAATTTGAAAAATCTCTAGCCAGTATCTTCAAGAAAAAATGAGAGAGAGGCCAAATGAATAAAATCAGAAATGAAAAAGAGAAGTTACAACTGACACCACAGAAATACACAGTATCATAAGAGATTGCAACAAACATTTGTATACTAATAAAATGTACAACCTAGGAGAAATGGATAAATTCCTAGAAATATACAATCTCCCAAGGCTAAATCAAGATGAAATAAAAAACATGACCAGACTGAATACCAGTAATAAAATTGAATTAGTAATAAAAAAAAAATCCAAAAAACAAAGTCCAGGACCAGATCGTTTCACAGGTGAATTCTACCAAACACTTAAAGAAGAGTTAACACCTATCCTTCTCAAACCATTTCAAAAATTTAAAGTGAAAGGATTGCTTTTGAACTCATTGTAAAAGGCCAGAATCACCCTAATACTAAAACCATACACAGCACCAAGTCAAAAAAAAAAGGATAGTACTAAAATACTTGATAGAAATAGCATATACTTTAGGACTGGATGATTAAAGTATTCTAAAATCCTTTTATTGTTTAGGAGGAAGGTCAAAACATGAGCTAAAATTAGAATTTTGTTAGTTAAGTATGCATGTTAATACAACTAGAGTAAACACTAAAAGACTAAACAGAGCATATAACTTCCAAATGATAGAAGGAGAAAAATATAGAGTAAGGAGGAAAAGCTCTGATCATTCCAAAATATGGTAAAAACTTAGAGGGAAAAGGGGGGAAATAGAATACATGGGACAAATAATAAGTGCATACAAATAAACAAAAATTATCAGCAATCACAAAAAATTTACTATGTTAAATGACAGAGGTCATCAGAATATTTTTTAAATCCTGCTGTAAACAGTTCAAAAGAGATACACCTAAAACAGAATGGCACAGCAAGTGTGAATGTCAAAGTATGGAAAAATATATAACAGGCAAATACTAATAATGGAAAAAAGGTTGCTGTGGCTATGTTAATATCAGTCAAAATAGACCGTGAAGCAAAAAGCATTAGTAAAGATAAAGGTGGTCACTATACAGTGACAAAATGATCAATTAATCACTAAGATATAACAAATATAAATTTATATGTATCTAACAATTTAAGCTCAAAATTTATAAAGAAATAAAATAACAGCACAATAAGGAGAAACAGACACCTTATACCATCACCATGGGAAGTTTAACACATCTTTCTCAGTATTGATCAAGCGGACAGAGTCAGTAAAGTTATAGAAGACCTGAACAAAATAACAATCAAATTTGAACTGCTGGAGTTCAAAAAACTATATACAGAATTTCATACCCAGAATTTGGAGGATACATATTATTTTTAAGCATGCATGAACATTTGTGAAAATTGACCATGTGCTAGGCCGTAAGACTAACCTTAACAAATTTCAAACGATTGGCATCCTACAGCTCAAAAAAATGCAATCAATTTAGAAAACACTTATAAAAAGGTAATTAAAGATATATTTAGAAAAACACCCTACTAAACAACTCATGAATCAAAGAAGAAATCAATGGAAAATTTGAAAATACTTAGAACTGAAAAATAATGAAGATACTACATAGAAAAACTAAAGTGGTACTTGTAAGAACATATTTACCTATGAATATTTATATTAGAAAAGAAGAAAGGCTCAAAATTAATAATTTAAGCACTCAAGAATTTAGAAAAGGAAAAGTTGAATGAACCCAAAGAGAGTAGAAAGTAGGGATAACATGCATGTAATTTGATAAAGTATTGTCAGATTTTCCTTCAGTTTACACTCCCATCAGTAGTGCCTGAGTATTCCTATTTCCCATATGCTCATCAATACTTGATATTTTCCTCCTTACTAATTTTGTCACTTTTATCTGTATAAAGTGGCCGTTCATTATTTTATCTTTTCTCCAGATAAATTGAATATATATTCATATACTAATGAGCCGTTCAGGTTTGTCTTTTTGTGAATTATTTTATTCTATAATTTTCCATTTTTGCTCTTGGATTTTGAGAGATATTCAAGAGTTAGAACCACATGACTGATGACTGGATGTGGGACATTAGATAGAGGGAAGAGTCAGGGATAAGGATATCAATTTGGATTTCTCTAAGTTATCACTTCTCACCAAACAGCCCTGGTTCTAAAACCCTCCATGGATTATGATATCCAGCTCCTTCATAAATTGACTTTTTGTCTTCTGAAAAATTTCTGTCAATATTCTCCTAAAAGAGTTAGTACCAGAGCTGGACGAAGCCTTCTAGGTCACCTTCTCATTACAGACTTCTATAAATTCAGATTTGATATAGCCATACCATTAATTGTGCATTAATGAAGCAATTAGAACCCACCAGTACAATGATGAAATGACAGAACTTTCTGTATTTGGGGGTCTATAGTGTTCCTCTTTCCACCTTCCCTCACTACTTAAAACATATAGCCTCCTTAGCAGCTGTCCACTAATTCCACAGATTTTCCTGAAGCATATGGTCTGGATTAGGAGTAGAACACAGACAAGTGAGACCAGAGAATGGGTTATATTTCCCTAGGAAGCAGGTAGATCCCAACAGACAGAATTTGGTTCCCCAAACACAGACTGCTCTTCTTCTCTCCATTCATCTATTTCAAAGATGTTTGCCATCAGTCATAATGCACTGCCGCATATAAAGACCATTCCTCTTCCTTGGGATGAAAGTCAAATTATATGCTCTACCCATGGTGGGTCAAAAGAATCCTTCAAGGCAGACATCATAAAGTAGTAATTATGAGCATAGGTTCTGAAGTCAGACAGACATCTGTATTTGAATTTTGTTTCCACAACTCGCTGTCTGTGAAATCTTGGGCAAATTGTTTAACCTGTCTGAGCCTGTTTCCTCATCTGGGGAATAGCACATATCTCTCTGGAATGTTGTGAAGGTTAAGTGAGATAATGTGTGTACTAGGACCTTTGAACATAGTCCTTCATGAACGTTAATAGCTGTATACTATTGTTATTCAGTGATATAACAGTGCATGAGCATAAAGCAGAAGTAAATTCGATACTAAACATAATGAAGTGAAAAGAACACTGGTCTGGAGTTAGCAGAAGAAACTCCAATTATTAGCCAGATCCACTCATGCTGGTACAAATTTTTCAGACTAGATGAATCAAAAAATGCCCAGGTTATAATCTGTTCCCCCTAATCCTAGAAAAGAAGATCCTATCTCCCATTAATCTGCCCCTGGCTGCCTTGTCCTGGCCTGGGTTCTACCTGCCATCTATCTGAGCAGGTACCTCTATCTGACAAGGCCCAGGGAAGCTCATAAATAAGATCCTAGATTTTTAACATACTAATTACTTTTTATTTGGAAATAATTTCAAATGTATGAAAAGTTGCAAGAATAAGAATAGTACATGATATGTCAATTATTTCTCAATTAAATTGGAAAAAAGAACAATAATACATAGGATACCCCTGTACCCTCTAGACTTTTTCATACTGAAATGTTTGTTTCTGTTATCACAGTGTGGAGTTTATTCCTCCTGACTATTGCCACCTCCCTCTTCTCCACATAAAGAGTAACAGAGGAAGAAAGGGCAACCAAGAGGTATTCCCCAAGTGACAATGGGAAGTCCAACCCTGGGAAGTTGCCCAGAAAACTCCACTATCTTTCATTTTATTTAATGTAGTTTTTTAATAGGAAAAAACAAATTTTTATTTCTGTTACATTATGGACATTTTTATTCCTCAGGAGCTACCAGGGTCCCAAAGGGATCCAAGGAGATAGAAGAGTTACCCAAAGCAACCGATCCCCTCATTGGTTGCCAAGGAAACATCCTCTGTTGATAAAGGTCTCATGCAGTATCAACTTCATAGTTGAAGGAAGAGGGCCTTGCACAAAGCTGGCAGCTAGTCCCTAGGAGGCCAGGACTACTGGGGCTCAGGCCACAGTAACCATACTTTTTCCAGTTTCAGAGAAAAAAAAGGAATAAATAGCCAATTTTTCTCAGAAAGACAGAAAGACACCATGACTTTGGACACTTTGAGGCTCCTCCAGGCTAATTAGAGAGTCTTACCACATGATTGCTGCCCTTTCATTACCTGATTCACTCTCGCTACTCAATTCATAAGGCTTGGCTCCTGCTCTCAAAAGACTCTTAGAGCATAACTAGGTGCCATTTTGGGAACTGAACTTAATTTCAGAGAGGCACCATTGGCTTGTGGGAAGAATAGTTAACTATAGGAGTCAGTCATCTCAACTCTGATTTTGACAATTTGTAAGACTCTTGGTCCAGACTCTCTTTGAACCTGAGTCTTTCCATCTGACAAATGAGAGGAGAGAGAATTGAACCGGGCGATCCCTGAAGTCCCTTTGAACTCTGATGCTTTCTGAGTCAATACTGTCTCATTATTACTCCTCCACCCTGAGGTTAGCTTTGGTGTTCTAATAGCAATAAGAAAGGAGAACACCAAACCAGCCCCTCCCTCACATCGACAGTGTGGACATTTTCATCTCTGATATGCATCCCTATCCTTCAAACAAGTTGACATGCTGTTATTTGTATGGTCCATGGTGAATGAGAAGAGCAAAGGTAAATGACCCACAGAGGAGTTGAATTGGGCCTGTTGGCTTCAATAATGAGGTGTGCTAATTAACTGAGCTAATCTGCTATACACTAATAAAGCAGCTTAATGGCCTTATCTGAGCTTCCCAAGGGAAGATACCAGGAACAAAGAAGTTCCAAAATAGTTATTTTTCCCCTGAAAAAGGAAGGGTGGAAGGAAGGAAACTAGCACTTCATAAAAACCTATTATGTCAGCCCCTGTGTTTATTATACACCTTTTCATGCATTACCTCATTCTGCTATGAGGGGGGTTACAGATACATATTTGTCACCTTATTGACCTCCAACTTTGACTCCTCTTTAACCTTGTCATCCCCTGTGTGTCACTCTTCCTTGAAGAGGATGATTTACAAAGAAGAGGACCATTATTCGGCAAATGACTTAAGAGTAGCTGCTCCTGCTGGAATCTTTGTTATCATATTTAATCTTCTTATCAGCTTCATGAGGTCCTGATCTCTTGCCCCCAGGTAAGACAGATGATGAAATGTATGTTCCACAAACTGAAATGGCTTACCCAAGGACACACACTAGCAAGTGTCAGATTTGGAATTGGAACCTAAGACTCTGATACCATGTCCAGTCTTATCTATACTGTTCCTTATAGGTGTTACTTAGATCCCTCCATTCTTGGGGACTAGGAATAACAGACAGGGGTAAGCCTCAGGAACACGGAATGGGCAGCCCAGCAAAATTGGGAGCTCTGTTTCCCAGAAGATGCTTCAGATTGGGAGAGCCTCCCACGTTTACAGGCTGAAAAAAGTACCAAAATCAGCAAAGTAGCTTAGAGACCTGCTGAATTAATATTTCCATTTAAAGAAAACCACACTGTGAGACTAGTGAGACATCAGTACAGTCTGAGTTAGCTCTAGTCCACTCCGTCAGTCATCCCAATTTCTGTGTCATTAAAATGTTCTTGACTTCTCTGGCCCTTGCCTACTTCTTCTTGGAAGAGAAAGGAAACCAAGAAGTTCCCTGGAGCCCTCCAACCTGCCTCAGACTCCATGAGACAAAGTCCAGCTCCTGGGCCTTTGGCCAGTGGTATCTCAGTTTCATGAACTTACCCACAACAAAAAGCAAAAGGAAAGAGTGGGAAGGGCCCAGTAAGGTGGCAAGAGCTAAATTGTTTTTCCTCAAAATGAAATAAACTCATGGCAAAACAGGGCCCTCAGCAATTTTTTCCTCTGGCCCTGGTCAACTCATCTGACATAAGCCATAAAGCCTTCACTGACAAAGTCATGAACTACACAAACTTAATGCCTTCCATATGCACAGGCTTCCTACCTGGTACTAAATCTTATACCAGGTACAGTCAGAAACCTTATTGCATTAACTCTTCCAAACAACCCTAGAGAATGAGGGTAATAATAACTAATGTTCAATGAGTATTTGCTATGTTTCTAGCTCTGTTCTCTAAGCTTGGCATATATTAACTCATTTACTCCTCACAACAACAAATCTATGAGGAAAGTTCTACCATATTTCATCAAATTTTAGATGCACTTTAAAAAATTAATGTCAATAAAATTTGGATGTATTCAATATCTTGTTTCTTTAACATCTTGCTCTTCATCACAACACTCATCACAAATTATACATTTGCTTCTGATTACATCTCTCACTGAACTGTGAGCTTTTTGAGGGCAGAACACTTTGACATTTTTTGACCTTCTTTACTATCTTATCCCCAGCACTCAGCACAGAGCATAGTGCATAGTAAGTGCTCAGAAAATATTGAATAAATCAATCAAACCACTAAAAAGTAGACATTTCAAAATAGAAAAGTGACTGGAATCATGTAAACTACCCCTTTGCTTCTATGCAAAAATATTTGCAAAATTGACCCACATTAATAAAGCTTTCATGACATAAGTCACAGCAAGATCCTTTTTGACCACCCCCTAAAGAAATGGAAATAAAAACAAAAATAAACAACTGGGACCTAATGAAACTTAAAAGCTTTTGCACAGCAAAGGAAACCATAAACAAGACAAAAAGACAACACTCAGAATGGGAGAAAATATTTGCAATAGAAGCAACTGACAAAGGATCAATCTCCAAAATTTACAAGCAGCTCAGGCAACTCGATATCAAAAAAAAAAAAAACCCAATCCAAAAATGGGCAGAATACCTAAATAGACATTTCTCTAAAGAAGATATACAGATTGCCAACAAACACATGAAAGGATGCTCAACATCACTAATCATTAGAGAAATGAAAATCAAAACTACAATGAGATATCACCTCACACCAGTCAGAATGGCCATCATCAAAAAATCTACAAACAATAAATGCTGAAGAGGGTGTGGAGAAAAGGGAACCCTCTTGCACTCTTGGTGGGAATGTAAATTGATACAGCCACTATGGAGAACAGTATGGAGGTTCCTTAAAAAACTACAAATAGAACTACCATACGACCCAGCAAACCCACTACTGGGCATACACCCTGAGAAAACTATGATTCAAAAAGAGTCATGTACCACAATGTTCATTGCAGCTCTATTTACAATACCCAGGACATGGAAGCAACCTAAGTGTCCATTGACAAATGAATGGATAAAGAAGACGTGGCACATATATACAATGGAATATTACTCAGCCATAAAAAGAAACGAAATTGAGTTATTTGTAGTGAGATGGATGCGCCTAGAGTCTGTCATACAGAGTGAAGTAAGTCAGAAAGAGAAAAACAAATACCGTATGCTAGCACATATATATGGCATCTAAAAAAAAAAAATACAGTCATGAAGAACCTAGAGGCGATTGATTCAAGATGGTGGAGTAGAAGGATGTGCTCTCACTCCCTGTTGTGAGAACACTGGAATCACAACTAACTGCTGAACAATCATTGACAGGAAGACACTGGAACTTAACAAAAAAGATACCCCACATCCAAAGACAAAGGAGAAGCCACAATGAGACGGTAGGAGGGGCACAATCACGATAAAATCAAATCCCATAACTGTTGGGTGGGAGACCCACAAACTGGAGAACGTTTATACCATAGTAGTCCACCCACTGGAGTGAAAGTTCTGAGCCCCACGTCAGGCTTCCAACCTGGGGGTCCGGCAATGGGAGGAGGAATTCCTAGAGAATCAGACTTTGAAGGCTAGTGATATTTGATTGCAGGACTTTGACAGGACTGGGGGAAACAGAGACTCCACTCTTGGAGGGCACACAAAAACTAGTGTGGGCATCAGGACCCAGGAGAAGGAGCAGGGACCCCATAGAGACTGAACCAGACCTACCTCCTAGTGTTGGGTGTCTCCTGAAGAGGCGGGGGGTGTCTCTGTCTCACCGTGAGGACAAGGCAAGTGGCAGCAGAAGTTCTGGGAAGTACTCCTTGGCATGAGCCCTCCCAGAGTCTGCCATTAGCCCCACCAAAGAGCCTGGGTAGGCTCCAGTGCTGGGTGACCTCAGGCCAAACAACCAACAGGGAGGGGACCCAGCCTCACCCATCAGCAGGCAAGCAGGTTAAAGTTTTACTGAGCTCTGCCCACCAGAGCAACAGCCAACTCTACCCACCACCAGTCACTCCCATCAAGAAACTTGCACAAGCCTCTTAGGTAGCCTCATCCACCAGAGGGCAGACAGCAGAAGCAAGAGGAACTAGAATCCTGCAGCCTGTGGAACAGAAACCATGTTCATAGAAACATAGGCAAGATGAAAAGGCAGAGGGCTATGTAACAGATGAAGGAACAAGATAAAACCCCAGAAAAACAACTAAATGAAGTGGAGATAAGCAACCTTCCAGGAAAAGAATTCAGAATAATGATAGTGAAGATGATCCAGGACCTTGGAAAAAGAATGGAGGCAAATATCGAGAAGATGCAAGGAATGTTTAACAAAGATCTAGGAGAATTAAAGCACAAACAAACAGAGATGAACAATACAATAACTGAAATGAAAACTACACTAGAAGGAATCAATAGCAGAATAACTGAGGCAGAAGAGCTGATAAGTGACCTGGAAGACAGAATGGTGGAATTCACTGCTGCAGAACAGAATAAAGAAAAAAGAATGAAAAGAAATGAAGACAGCTGAAGAGACCTCTGGGACAACATTAAACGCACCAATGTTCGCATTATAGGGGTCCCAGAAGGAGAAGAGAGAGAGAAAGGACCAGAGAAAATATTTGAAGAGATTATACTCGAAAACTTCCCTAACATGGGAAGGGAAATAGCCACCCAAGTCCAGGAAGCGCAGAGAGTCCCATACAGGATAAACCCAAGGAGAAACACACCGAGACACATAGTAATCAAAGTGGCAAAAATTAAAGACAAAGAAAAATTACTGAAAGCAGCAAAGGAAAAACGACAAATAACATACAAGGGAACTCCCATAAGGTTAACAGCTGATTTCTCAGCACAAACTCTACAAGCCAGAAGGGAGTGGCATGATATACTTAAAGTGATGAAAGGGAAGAACCGACAACCAAGATTACTCTACCCAGCAAGGATCTCATTCAGAGTTGATGGAGAAATCAAAAGCTTTACAGACAAGCAAAAGCTAAGAGAATTCAGCACCACCAAACCAACTCTACAACAAATGCTAAAGGAACTTCTCTAAGTGGGAAACACAAGAGAAGAAAAGGACCTACAAAAACAAACCCAAAACAATTAAGAAAATGGTCATAGGAACATACATATCGATAATTACCTTAAACGTGAATGGATTAAATGCCCCAACCAAAAGACATAGACTGGCTGAATGGATACAAAAACAAGACCCATATATGTGCTGTCTACAAGAGACCCACTTCAGACCTAGGGACACATACAAACTGAACATGAGGGGATGGAAAAGGTATTCCATGCAAACGGAAATCAAAAGAAAGCTGGAATAGCAATACTCATATCAGATAAAATAGACTTTGAAATAAAGAATGTTACAAGAGACAAGGAAGGACTCTACATAATGATCAAGGGATCAATCCAAGAAGAAGATATAACAATTATAAATATAAATGCACCCAACATAGGTGCACCTCAACACATAAGGCAACTGCTAACAGCTATAAAAGAGGAAATTGACAGTAGCAAAATAACAGTGGGGGACTTTAGCACCTCACTTACACCAATGGACAGATCATCCAAAATGAAAATAAATAAGGAAACAGAAGCTTTAAATGACACAATAGACCAGATAGATTTAATTGATATTTATAGGACATTCCTTCCAAAACCGCAGTTTACACTTTCTTCTCAAGTGTGCATGGAACCTTCTCCAGGATAGATCACATCTTGGGTCACAAATCAAGCCTCAGTAAATTGAAAAAATTGAAATCATATCAAGCATCTTTTCTGACCACAACGCTATGAGATTAGAAATGAAGTACAGGGAAAGAAACGTAAAAAACAAAAACACATGGAGGCTAAACAATACATTACTTAATAACCAAGAGATCATTGAAGAAATCAAAGAAGAAATCAAAAAATACCTAGAAACTAATGAAAATGAAAACACAACAACCCAAAATCTATGGGATGCAGCAAAAGCAGTTCTAAGAGGAAGTTTATAGCTATAGAAGCCTACCTCAAGAAAAAAGAAAAATCTCAAATAAACAATGTAACCTTACACCTAAAGGAACTAGAGGAAGAACAAACAAAACCCAAAGTTAGCAGAAGGAAAGAAACTATAACGATCAGCGCAGAAATAAATGAAATAGAAACAAGGAAAACAACAGCAAAGATCAATAAAACTAAAAGCTGGTTCTTTGAGAAGATAAACAAAATTGATAAACCATTAGCCAGACTCATCAATAAAAAGAGGGAGAGGGCTCAAGTCAATAAAATTAAAAATGAAAAAGGAGAAGTTACAACAGACACCACAGAAATACAAAGCATCCTAAGAGATTACTACAAGCAACTCTATGCCAATAAAATGGAGAGCCTGGAAGAAATGGACAAATTCTTAGAAAGGTATAACCTCCCAAGACTAAACCAGGAAGAAATAGAAAATATGAACAGACCAATCACAAGTAATGAAATTGAAACTGTGATTGAAAATCTTCCAACAAATCTAAGAAAAAAAAAATAAAGGTCATGAAGTACCTAGGGGTAAGACGGGAATAAAGACACAGACCTACTAGAGCATGGACTTGAGGATATGGGGAGGGGGAAGGGTAAGCTGTGACAAAGTGAGAGAGTGGCATGGACATATATACACTACCAAATGTAAAATAGATAGCTAGTGGGAAGCAGCCGCATAGCACAGGCAGATCAGCTAGGTGGTTTGTGACCACCTAGATAGGTGGGATAGGGAGGGTGGGAGGGAGGGAGATGCAAAAGGGAAGAGATATGGGAACATATGTATATGTATAGCTGATTCACTTTGTTATAAAGCAGAAACTAACACACCATTGTAAAGCAATTTTACTCCAATAAAGATGTTAAAAAAAAAACAACTAAAAATAGAACTACCATATGACCCAGCAATCCCACTGCTGGGCATATACCCAGAGAAAACTATAATTCAAAAAGACACATGCACCTCAATGTTCATTGCACCACTATTTACAATAGCCAGGTCATGGAAGCAACCTAAATGTCCATTGACAGGTGAATGAATAAAGAAGATGTGGTACATATATACAATGGAATATTACTCAGCCATAAAAAGGAACGAGACTGGGTCATTTGTCACACAGTGCCAGTGTCAGAGCTTCCATAATTTCTATTTCAGTGCTCTTTCTACCATACCATTCTCTTTCAGAACCTGCTGAAGAAGAATAATGGCTGCAATTTATGGAGCACTTATTCTTTACCAATCTCTGAGCCAAGCAATTTATGTTTATTAGTTGAATTGAGAAGATGGTTGGTGGTATACACAGAATGAATTGAAGAAAAGATTGAGGGTGGAGGGCATCAGATAGAAGGCTATTGAAATAGGTTAGTTTGAATAAAACTCATACTAGGAAACTGGTGGTGGAAATGGAAAGGAAAGGAGAAGTGGGAGATACTTCCATTGGATTAGCTGGAAACAGCAGGATCCCAAGGACACTGGACACATGAGTTTTGATGTAGGAAAAGATAATCAAATGTGTCCTCTAAAGAAAGGTGCTGTCCAGATTGCTATCCAGCATCTGTGAAGCTAGCTAGTTTCTAGAAGAATCCCAGCCTATATATATATATATATCCCATATTCCTGTCTACTCCTCCCTCAATATGGAACTTCTCTCAAATGTGGCTATCCATTGGTAGCTCCAAATGCATCCATGTGCTTGCCATAAATCCTGCTCCACAGCCCCTCAAAATTCCATTAGCTTTCATTTGTGCAATGGGCACATCTGGGCAAAAGAGGAATTGGCAGGATCTCCTGCAGAATTTTGGTTCTGCATAATCTAAGTGAGGATGTTCCCTAGCATGTCCAGCTCCATCCTATCTTCTAAATACACACTTATACCCACAGCTCAAATTTAGCATGTTTAAAACCTGCCCTTGATTCAACCTCCTTGATTTTCTAGGTTCTATAGACAGTCTCTCCATTCTCCCATCCCTGCGAGTTAAGTCCTGGGATATCCCAGACTTCCTCCTCTCTCTGACCTCCCACATGAAATCAATCACAGAGCCCTAACAATTCTCCCACTGCAGCAAAGCTGACATCAGTGTGGGCCTTTTCTTCTGCACTGCCCAAATTAAAGCTCTCATTACCACTGATACAGATTATTGTAATATGTGTTATTCCTGCCTCCTCTTTCTTACTCCTGTGATATATACTGCACCAAACACCCACCTATTTACTGAGGTCTTATGATGGCCTCTACACTGAACTAGTTGTGGAGATACAGATAATAACAACATTGCCCTTAAGAACCTCACCATCTGGTTAAGGAATACAGGTGAAAAATCAATGCAAAAATATCTTTGCAAGTATTACATTGGAAGCATGAATGAAAATGCTATAGAAACTTTTGTGCTTGTTGGGTGAAAATATTTGAAAGGACAGCTTCACGGAGGGGGTGACACTTGAGTATGATCTTAAAGGTTAAATAGTCAACCTGGT
Source organism: Balaenoptera musculus (assembly GCF_009873245.2). Lineage (NCBI taxonomy): Eukaryota > Metazoa > Chordata > Mammalia > Artiodactyla > Balaenopteridae > Balaenoptera > Balaenoptera musculus. The sequence continues at coordinate 51,849,109 of NC_045806.1, read as the reverse complement.
GGAAAAGCAGGAGAAAAGCACTGTAAGCAGAGGAAGGACATGCATGATGATATAAGGTGGTTACACCAGGACTGTTGAACAGTCTGAATGGTTAAAACACAGAAGAAAACCAGTAAGGCAGGGGATAGGGCTCAGCCAAACCAGGCAGAAACCCATGCCCCTTTTGTAGGAAGTGGGGGTGGGGAGAAGACTGTACAGCTATCTCAGAAAGGATTCAGACTGGGCAGGGGAGCTGTCCAAATGAGGGCTTGTTTCTTGGCAACAGTATGATAGCCCAATAACTGTGTCCAGGGGTCTGTCAGAGCAAGACTATCATTCAGGAGCCAGCTCCTTCTGGCCCCACTTGAGCAGTCAGCCTAGCTCATGTGCCTTGCACTTTTCCCTAGGGGTACAGTCAGGGTTGGCTCCAGTCCTCGTCCCACCAAGCTCTACCCATCAGCTACCTCTGCCTACCTCCCCATCAGTATCTCCAGAACCTCCTCATCTCCACCCTGTGCTTCCCTGAAATTGCTTGTGCTTTTCCCAAGGAAACATCTGGTCCCTACACATTCTTTTCCAGGCCACATCAACATTTGGCACTGTACATATCCAGAGCCCCCCCAGATTCTTTGCTTTTACTCTCTCATCCCCAAATACTCTATTTTGGCTGAAGCCCCTCAGCCTTGCTGGCTCATACTCTAAGTGTGTGTGTGTGTGTGTATGTGTGTGTGTGTGGTGTGCTACTTCCACTAGCTCCCTCAGAACAAGGGAGGGAAGCACTCACCACAAGGTCTTGAAGATTGGAAAGATCCAGTGAGAGCAGGATTGAGCTCTAAACCCAAATCATTTCTTCTTGCCCTTTCCTATGTCCTTGGGGTATAATTCCTGTCACTACAAATTAGCCAGACATTCTCCCAAACATTCTCCTATGCCTTCATCTCTCAGTGCCCCCCTCCTTTCATTCCCCACTCCCTTCAGAATCACTCAGCTAGAGGTCTTTTCTTGCCTTGTACTTTCCTCTCTGCTCAGGATACCCAACCCCTGTCTTCCCTGGGGCACCTTAGCCCCTGCCTCTCTCTACAGTGGCCCCAATCCTGCCCTCTCTTTCCTGGCCTCCCGAAGCATAGGGGAGACATGGTCCGCTATACCCCCAGCCCCTTACTCTGAAGCCCTATTCTTATGGAGTCTTCTACAGCCCCCGCCCCAAACACTGCGCTGTGAGATCTGCACCAGATTCCCTCCCCTCCCCTTCGCAGCTCTCCAGTAGCCCCTCCCCAGGGCGGTCTTAAGGTCAGAGGCTCTTTCCAGCTCAATTCCGTCCAATCCGTCCCAGTCCAGTCCAACCCGCCCCCAGCCCCCGCCAGATGACTCACGTACGTATTTAACAAGCGAGGAGGGTGATCGGCGGCTGGCAGGCTACAGGGAGGTTCGGAAACCCTCCGGTGGGAACCAGGAGTTTCTGGTCAAAGGCTGTTCCGCGCCTTCAGGGTCAGTCCTCGCTGCATCCCTGTTCACCTTCTTCTCTCTCGGTCTCCAGGCACTTAGGGCAGCCTCACTCGCTAGCCCGCTGGGCGCCGCCACGGGTCTGGGGCACCAGGGCGGGGACGGGGAGAAGACAGCCGATTGTTGAAGAGAGCTTTACTCCTGCGGCAACCCCGCCACCATCCCGGCTACTGCTGCTGGTCCATGACAGCGCTGAGGGCTTCTGACAGGCTACCACTGCGACCTCGCGGAGCATGTCTCCCCTATCCTTTGGGTGAAATGCTGGACAAGCCCCGCCGATCGCTCTCCACTAGCCAGATCTGGCCAACTTCAGTGCCTGGCCCCCGTAAAGAAGATCAGAGCAAGGTATGTAGTTGGGGCAGCGGGGAAGGAACAGGAGGCAGTTGTGCTCTACAACGTGGCCAGCCTCCGCACGAGAAGAAGCACGTGGGAATACGAGTGGGGGGAATCAGGGCTGAGGGAGAGTCCTCCAACACCGACTCCACCTCCCGTAGCTTCAAAGCCCCCGTCAACACCCTGATCTCCCACCCCAAACTTGAAAGTATATATATGACCTCACTTCCGAGGTGCGAAAACCACTTCCTTCTTCCCTGACGTGCCTGGAGTGCGAGCTGGAGAGTCAGATCCTAGAGTGCCAGGGGCTCTGCAGGGCTGGGTTCTTCCCAGTCAGAGAAATGTAGCATAGGCAGAGGCAAGCCCCCTCCCCAGACTGGGCATGATGATTCCCCACTCCCACTCAGCATTCAGAGGGAGTGGGAGTTCCACTTTGCTCCATCCAGCCCCAGAAGCTTTTCTCCACTAAGCCACAGTTTATTCATCGGTTAAATGAGGCTACCGAAGTCCACTCAGAGGGCTGCTGTGAAGATTACTGGAGGTAATGTATGTGCACAGCTCTTGATACACAGGGGTCACTCACTTTTACTTTTCTTTGCTCTTGACCCTACAACCTTTGAATGATAGAAACCTGGAGCATTTCCTATGGGGTGATATTCTTGACCTCGCAGGCACAAATCATGCTGAATTAGCTACCTCAGGGACAGAGGCTCAAGAGACAAGTAGGGGTGGGCAGGAAAAGTCCAGAAGAAACGAGGAACCTGCTAATGAAAGGAGAAACTCTGGTGACTAAAGAATCCCAAGGAGAGGAAGAGCCCTGGGAAGTAGGAGGAGATGCCAGCAGGGAAGTAGAATCTGAGAAAGAGGTAGAGTCCCAGGGATTTGAACAGGGTCGCCCCAGGAGAAAAATTAAACCCCCAAAATAAAAAAGATTGAAGCCTCGGATTTAGAAAGGATACTGAAGAAAAAAAGGTGGTGCCACAGAGACATGGGGGACAGTGAATCCCATGAGACCTAGAAACCCAGGAGAAGAAGAAGATTGCAGAAAAGTGGTGGAGTCCCAAGGATGCCCAAAGGAAATAACAGGCTAGAGATGGGACTGCAGAAAATGAGTGGGGTCCCAGTGGTACAAGGAAGAGTCTCTAAAAAACAGTACTCCGGAAAAGGGGTGGAATCAGGAGGAGGGAGAGAAGGTTTCCTGAGAGAGATAAAAACTGCCCTGCCGGGCTTCCCTGGTGGCGCAGTGGTTGGGAGTCCGCCTGCCAATGCAGGGGACGTGGGTTCGAGCCCCGGTTGGGGAGGGTCCCACGTGCCGTGGAGCAACTAGGCCCGTGCACTACGGCCGCTGAGCCTGCGGGCCACAACTGCTGAGCCTTAGTGCCACAACTACTGAGCCCGTGTGCCACAACTACTGAAGCCCACGCTCCTAGAGCCAGTGCTCTGCAACAGGAGGGGCTGCCGCGGTGAGAAGCCTGTGCACCACAGCAAAGAGTGGCCCCCGCTCACCACAACTAGAGAAGGCCTGGGCAAGGCGGTGGGGACCCAAGGCAGCCGAAAATAAAAATAAATTAAAAAAAAAAAAAAAACTGCCCTGTAGTGCCAGGGATTTAGGGAGAAGAAAACAGAAAAAAGATAAGAGATGCAAGCATAGGGGGTCCCCAGGAAAGGTAAGATTCCAGAAAAAATGGTGAAGCCCCAGGGAAAGATGGAATGGGGGCCTAAATAAAATTTGGACCCAAAGAGGGGTAGGACTCTATATCTAAAGGGAGGGTATTTTAGAAATGAGATAGAACCTTTCAAAAGACTGGCCTGTATATTGGAGGGACATCAGAAAAGGGAAATAGGTCCAGGGATTTGGGGTAGTGATACCAGAAGAAAGAATGAAGAAAAGGGGTAGAATTGCAGAGATGCAGGAAAGGCACACCAGAAAAGTGGTATAGCCCTAAGATGTGGGGAGACCCTGAGAAATAAAAGGCCCCTAAAGGGAGTACAGCTTCAGAGATGTAAGGATGAGTCCCCAGGAGAGACATAAGACACTCCCTCAAAAAAGGCAAGGCCCAGAGACATAGAGAGTAAACCAAAGGAGAAAGTTAGGACTCTATGAAAAAGAAAGATGACTTCTAACAAATATGGGGTTTATTTTGGGGATGAAGAGAATGTTCTCCAACTAATTATTATGGTGATGGTTACACAATTCCGTGACTATAATAAAAAGTATTGAAGTGTACACTTTAAATGGTTGAATTATATGGTACCTGAATATCTATCTATTTAGATATATCTAGATATATAGATAGATAGATAGAGGGAGAGAGAGAGAAGGAAGGAAGGAGGAAAGGAAAGAAAGTAGGGAGGGAAGGAGAAAGGAAAGCTGACTTGCCGATATAGGAAGGAGAGCCCCAGAGAGAATTTGGACTCCCAAATGGATGGCCCTAGATATAGAGTGAGGAGACACCAGGAGCGATAGAGGACCCCAGAAAAAAGGTACCCTGCAAAATTGGTGGCATGCAAAAAAGGGGTAACTCCAGTAATTTGGGACAAGTAAGTTGAAGAAGAGACTTCAGAAAAGGGGTAAAGTCACAAAGATGTAAGGAGGGGCTTCTAGGCAAGAAATAAAACTGCCTAAGATGGGGGAGTCCCAGGGCTGCAAGGAGGGGACCCTAAGAGAGAGAGAATTTGCAATCCAAGTTGAAACCCCAGTGATTTGGGAATGGAACTCCAGGGGAGAGGCTGAACCCCAGAGACTTGAAGACCATGATTCTAAGATAGTTAAAGAACTTCAGAAAATGGCCACAGCATCAGAGATTGGTTAAATGTATTGTTAAAAAGGTGGGGGGGGTGGTAAGCCAAATAAAAGAGACTCAGGACAAGAAGGAGTACCTCATAAAATTTTAGACTATCAGGGATTTCAGGGAGTTGGGGAAGAAAAAATTTCAAGAAAGAGATCGATACCCAGAAAAAAGGCGAATCCCTGGGAGAGAAGAGCAATTCAGCAAGCCAGGTAAACACCCAGAATTTAAGGATGAAGACCCCAGGAGAACAGCGTGATCAATGAAGAAGGGGCTTTGGGGAAAGAGTTTTATCCCAGAAGAGGGCTGAAACCCCAGCCCGGTCACTATCTTTTACTTTTTTGTCCCCCCAGCCAGCTGGGCTGAGATGACTGTGGTTTAAAACTGTGATAGGTTAAGGAGATCCTCAAGGAGGGGATTGGACTAGGCCACAACCCCCAGCTTCAGGGTCTTAATTAAAACATTCCCTGCCCCTACCTCCTTTCTTTCCTTACCTCTGGCACCCATCCTGGCCTTAATCTTAAAGGGCTTATTGACCATTATATTTTAAGTGATATTTGAACAGAGGGGCCTTCTTGTCTTTTTCAGATTTCAGCTGCTTACCTACTTGCCTGAGGTTTTTTCCCCCCTCTTCTCATTTAATGCTCATTTTATTTCTGTTTTAGCTATTTCATTAATATATCATTATTATTATCATTACAATCACTGTTGTCAGAATAAAGCTAAAATATAAACCTACTAAGGAGAAGTGACATCATGTAATAAGACAAAGTCAAAAACACTGTATTACCTAGTTCTGTATTGAACTTGGGAGTGCTGGAGTAATTCACTTTTCCCAGCTGAGCCTCAGTTTCTTCATCTGAAATTCTCTATGTGATTCTGTGATTCTATAAACCAATTTCTGGACAGCACATTTACTAATCTACCTCAGGGTAGTCAGTTAAGGGAGTTGAGGCAATGGCTGGCACTCAGGGCAACCTATTCCCCCTAGTAGAGTCTCAAGAGCTCTCCAGGTAATCTCACTGCCAAATTATTCTAGTGGTCCTGGCTGGGCTACCAGGGGATCCTGGGAATCCAATTTTTGGTGCAGGTGCAGGAAGATTCTACTTCCATATCGGGCTTGGTGGTCTGACAATCACTGATGCTTCTACCCTGTCAGTGAGTGAGACAAGAGACTGATTGCTTATGCCTGCTGATCACCACTCAGAAGAAAGATTATTAGACTCTAAGGGGGCTGGGGCACCCTGTTATCTCCAATCCTGAGCTCATACCCAAGTGCCTTTAGGTGGGGCACCAGGAGAATCCCAAATGTCTTCAATCAACATATCAAGAAAAGATATCTGAAGGATTATACTGCTCCCACAGAGTGCAATGCCCTCTCAGTTGCTCCCATCCCACAGGAATCCTAATTTATTAAATCAGTCGGCTCAGTCTGAATTGTTTCCAGAGAATGCTGGTTAAATTCCTTTTCTCCTTGTTCTCTCTCTGCCCTACCCAGAACCTCTGCATTTGTTGGTAGCTGCCAAAGAGTAAGAACCTCTGTGGGGTACTGCATTGCTGCTGCTGCCACAAACCCAAGGAGAAAGACCCAGAAAGACCAAGGTTTGTTGATGGATTTTATTGGGGACCTAAAAGTCTAGGAATTATGTGGGTAATATTTTAAAACTAGCACTACTATTAAGCTTATGATAAGTACCCTGTGTCAATTATGAATATGCCGAGCTTGACTGGTCCCTGGGCATACTCTTTAGCCACTAATAACCAAGTATGCACACCCTGTCCCATGAACGTAACCTCTATGTCTTCTCAGCTCTAACCAGGGTCAAACACAAATGCCCTGTGTCCCAGGTATCTTTCTCCTTCCCATCCCCTCAGCTGAAATGAAGGGTGCCTGCTCTACCCAAAGATCCATGGGAGGGGAAAAAATAAACCATTCCTCTGCCCACCTTTCCCTCCCAAGGAAAACACTCCTAGGATAGAGCATACCCAGCCTTCCTGACTGGAAAGAATAATTAATATTTAGTCTTAAACCTCCCCTTACCTCATCCCCCTACCCACCTTACATTTAGCTAAAGTGAGTCCAGATACAACACTTTCATGTATGTCGAAGCTAGAAGGGAACCAGACTGTCCTCTTCACTTTACAGGTGGTAAACTGAGACCCAGAAAGAAGAGATTTTCTCAGTAACACTGTTAGTGGCAGAATAGGATATAAAACCTGCATTACCATTTCCCTCTCAGCACCACCCCTCCCACCCACTCTCACACACAACTCTGAGGCTTCTTCAGAACTGGACCTATGCATTTACAATGAAATGCTAGCCATCTAGTGTATTTCCCTTCCCAGGTGGATTATCCCGGAAAAGAGGACCTCAGGGCAGATTTACCCTTAACCAAATGAATGTCCTACCAGATACCTTCTAAAGTATCTGGTATCTGGTATCAATAATAGACTGAGAGAGATTGGAGTGGAGCAGGCTAGGAGGGGACCCAAGGAGAAGGAACGTGGACAATGTCTTCACTTTGACTTAGATTTATAAAGCCCACTCAGCTCATGCATGACCCCTCTCCATCACAGGCAGTTAACCCTGCACCCCCTACCCCACTCCCTTGCTAAACTGTTCTCCTGAAGCCAGCCCTAAGACAGGTATCTCAGACAGGAGTGAAAAGATAAAAGGCCAAGGTAAACACTCATACTGTTTTATTCCTTACCTACCACTCAGTGGCCCTAGACCAACCTTGGTTATCTGAAGTTTTGTTATGGGAAGTGGAGTTTTCAAGAAGCCCCCATATTATTACTTACCTTGGGCTCTGGACTGCATTTTTTTAATCCCTGAAAACCAATTCCTTTGCCTCTGGTATTATGATACCATGGGCTGCCCACATAGACTTCTTCATCAGATAAGGCTTAGTAGCTAGACAAAGAAATGAGCAATGAAGCTTTGAAATTTCTGGGGTTTTTTTAAGGGAAGAGAGGTGGTATGTGTGGAGGGGATCTATTTATAGATATTGGCTTTTCAAAGACTCCTCTAGGCCCAGAATTCTGGTCCATTTTACACGTCATCTTGGCAATCATCTACCCTGGGAACAGGAATAAGGGGATGAATACTTACTTTTCTTACTATAGTGTGACTTCTATGTAAATTATGTGAGTGAGTGGTGTTGTGTGTGTTCATGATTATATTTGTGAGTATGGTCGTTTGCACAGGTCAGTTTTACAAGTTTGTGTGTTCATATTTCAGCTAAAATTAATACAGTTAATATTGCTGGTTAACTTTGGCATGAATGAAAACAAACTTCCAAGCACTAAAATTATATGGAACAAAATCCATATATTCTAATTTCCCTAAATACTACAGAAGAGGCCTGTGTGCACATCAGTCTTGGCAGACACACACACACATCACTGGAGAGGATTATCCTTGTAGGGACACTATTGCTGTTTACTTGGCTCTTAGAGTAGAAACAAATTCTAATTTTAGAGACTATATCATTGAAAATGCCTGGGGCCGACTGGAAGCCTAGGAAGCTTAGTTCTTGCTTTGGTTCTTAGAAAAACTCACTATGTGACCTTGGGCAGGTCTCTTCAACTCTCCAGGTCTGTTTTCCTCAACTGTAAACTTGGGCTGATGACATTAGCCTTCCTTTTCTAACAGTTTTGGAAGTTGAGGAGGCAAAGTACCCAACACAATGCCTGACAGAGAGTAGGGCCTCACTAAATAGCAAAGGGCAAAGGCTATACTCTCTACTTCCTCCGCGTCCCTGTCCAGCTTTTTCCCTGGATGGGGGCCAACTCCTTGGCTTCAGGGAAGCATTTCTCAAAGTGATCAGGGTGAATGGTAGGTAAGTAGACTGCTTAGTAAAATCATTTTGAGCCCAGAAAGCCCTATCTTCACCAAGTTTAGAGCAGGAAGTACTGGCATCAGCCCATTTGCGCTTGGACCTCTGCCCAAGCGCAATGGAGTGGTGTTATTCCTTTCTGCTTGCTTCCTTATGGTGGTGAGGGCCCTTCTTCAGGACTATCCCTCCAGAACTTCTATTCCCTCCACCTTCTTCCAACCCTACCCATTCACCTGCTCACAGATTTTTTCTTTTTTTTTGGAGGCGTTGCAGCATCATGTGGGATCTTAGTTCCCCGACCAGGGATCAAACTCGCGCCCCCTGCATTGGAAGTGTGGAGTCTTAACCACTGGACCGCCAGGGAAGTCCCTCATAGATTTTTTAAAGTCATTTCACTGGATGTACAAAAGGGCCAATAGTAAACCCTCCATGGGAGTGGTCACTGCCCCTTTTCAGTTTCAGGGTTGCCAAGTAAGGTACTGTGACCTAAAAAATTATCCTCCTGGATACTGTTGCTATCTTAATCTTATGAGTCCTAGACACTTCAATGGAAATGACCTTGTTATGGGAGAAAAGAGCATGGCTATGCCCTTAGGCAGATTGCTTCTCCTCTCTCCCTTACTTTATTCATCTGCAAAATGGGGCTGATCAGTCCCACCTTGATTGTCTTACAAGGTCTCACAAGGATCCAACAAGACAAAGCATGGTCTTTGTGAACCAAAAAACACAGGCCAAATAATGTGGATACCAAAAAAACCAACCAAACAAACAAACAAAAAAACACCAGGCCAAATATCCATCAAATATTTATTCTCAAGTCTAAGAAATAAAAATAAATCAATACAAATGAGAGGCAGGGCTATGGACAAGGGCATAATTCAAATATAAATTTAGCCCAAGTACCATTTCTGTTGCCACTAAGAATAGCAAGAGGAGAGATGGAACAGAGGGATGGAAGTATGGATAGCAGTAGAAGATGTCTAACTTTCTCCCCTTAGTTTGATCACCACCTGAAGTTCAGCCACCTGCCCTGTTCTGCATATTTTGAATTTTCATTTTTGGTTTTCTTTTCTTTTCAGGTGATTTCCACATGGGAGATATGGGGACTAAGACAGTAGGGTAAGAGGTAAGGGTAGCTAGGGCAAGGCCCTAACAGATAGTGGGCAGTTCCTTTTTTCAACCCCAGTGTAAGGGCTGGCCCCCTTACATTTCTGGAGGAGACTTCTTTTGTGGTACAAGTGGTTTGAGGGCCTGCAACATTGCTAGCCCAGAATCATTCTGGCCTCTGACTCTGTGCCCATGGACAAGAGACTCCAAAATCACCCTCTTTGTCCAGGCCACAAAGCTGGAAGCTGGCCACACAGGCTGCTTGGCTGCTGTCTGTTTTGGCAAAAGCCATCCTACCTCCAGCAAGAAAGACCTAGATCCAGATGACTCCCCAGGGACCATGAGGCATTTGGGGGTAGTGAGGTAAAGGTACAGGTTGGAGAGACCCAGCGTTCTTTCTAGGGACATAGAACAGCTGGGGGTGGTTGTGAACCAGTTTGCCTCTAAGTCTGTCTAAAATTTCCCCATTCCCTTTAGGAGAAACACTGTCTCCTCCTTAGGGATAGATCTGAGAGCCAGCCAATGAGACTGAAAGGATCCATGAGATGCAAGTCCAATCCTCTCTGAGATGCTGCTCACAAGCCAAGTGACCAGAGTCCAGAGTCCACAGCTGGGTCCTGGGCTCCTTCAAACTACCTCACAGGGTTGTTGTGAGGATGTCACGAGATCATGTGCCCAACACAGTAAAGAGCTCGATAAATGTCTCTTGAACAGATCCATACATGTGATGGTGCTTTGCAAACTATAAAGCTCCATACCAAATGGTAGAGAGAGTCAGGACACTGTTTTGCAGTCACATAAAGGAAGTGATTTTTGCCACTCATTCTCACCCCTCACTTAAGACTGGGGCATGGGAAGGAAATGGAGAGGAGGGAGAAGTTTGAAATAGGAAATAAAGGAATAAGAGAACAACAAATAAAAGAAGAACCTAAAGGCAGATTATTCTCCAGGGACCAACTTGTATTTGAGAGTGGCAATGAGGATACAGACAGGAGGGACTTAGAACTCTTTCTAGGGACAGAAGAACAGAGTTCAAATGGATCTTAGATATTTACTTCAAGGCCCCAGCTCCTGTTTGCAACAACTCCAATGATGGGTAACTGTTTTCTCCCTGAGGCAGCTGGTTCTAATTATAACCAGTTCTAATGGTTAGAAAGTACTTCCTTGTATTAAGATGTTTCCTGCAGCTTTAAATTCTATCCCTTGGTGCCATATAGAAAAAAGCTAATGCCTTGACATCATGTGAGCATTCAATAAGTGTCTGTTGACTGACATATGGGCAGGTGCTAGGGAGGAGTAGATGATCTCCTTTTGTGTCTTCAGGAGCCAGTCAGCACAGCCTTATATTTTACTGAAGGTTCAATAAATATGTGTTGAATAAATGAATGAATGACCATCCCAGGGTAGGCATGACTGCTACAATCTCTTGAGTTGAAATGGTCCATTAAAAGTCATCCAAATCTATCAACCTACCTCTCAAAGAACTCTAAGCCATCCCATAAGATTCTGAGTCTTCAAAATAAGCACCTGGCTGTTCAGTGACTTTGGGCCAAACTGCAATCTTACAGTGAGAAAACTAATCTCTTATTGATCTACCCTCACCCTCTTCCACATCCCAAGGCTGATGGAAGGCAACATCTTAAGTGGAAAATGACTCTCAAAGCTAATGTGTGACAAATGCTCAAATAGAGGGTGCTATGGGAGCACAGGTGCAGGAGTACTTGAGTCCACCTGGCTAGGAGGGGCTGTGTGAGGACATTCTAGAGCTGAGTCTTGAAAGATAAAGAAGCTGCATGTATAAATGAGGTGGGAGGAGGGGGCAGGTAGCTCAGATAGAGGGAACTTCATGGAGTCCTGAACATGCATTCATGGGAAATAGCAGGAGTTTGCAAAATGGCTAAGGCTTCCTAAATGGGGTCCTGAAATTTGGATGGAGGGGTGGTGAGAGAGCAAATAACAACTTCTAATTCAATTTGATTCTGGAGGTGACCCAGAGTTTGGCAAGAAGCCGGGCCGTGATTAAATAATCACCATAGCTACTATGATCAGCACTGTTCATCTTCACCGCTCTCATCTCATGTGTCACCACTGGCATCATCACCGTTGTCAGGACTTTCATCGCTGCTACCCGAAGTGTCAACATAATTGTTACCATTCCAGCCCACTAGCATTCCAACTATTACTTCACCCATGCTCTTCACCACTGACATCCACCATCACTCTTGTCATGGCCCTCTGAGCCAGTGTTTCTCATATACTCCAGGAAGTTGGGGGGAATATTCTGTCCTTCTGGGGTGTGCTAGGGATGCAACCCAAAACAGCTAACTACAAGCCAAATTTTCTTTGAAATGTTATGTTGTGTATCAAATATTTATGCAAGTTTTGTTTTCTTTGATATAGCCATGTTTGTTTTAAGATAAAAGCAACACTATTTAAATTGTTTGCTCCCCCTCCCCCCGCCAAATCTATAAGTAAAACTGATGTTGCATGAAGGTGTTTTGTGTTTACTCTGCCACTTTGTGTATCCTTCGGTGCCTGAACTATTTCCTTGCTTCCATCCCATCATTTTCTGTCCCTGATTTTCAGAGGCAACAGAGCATAACAGTTAAGAGTATGCGTCCTGATGTCAAATAGCTTGGGTTTGAATCATATTATACTGTGGTATGTCCTTGGAAAAATTACGTAGCCTCTGTCATTCTGTTTTCACATCTCTAAAACAGAAGTAATAATGGTACTTACCCATAGGAATATTGTGTTTTCGCAATGAGTTAGTGCATGTAAAGTGCTTAACACAGTGCCTGGCACATAATCTGTGTCCAATAAATTTATTATACCATGGTTGAATCAATTCAGTCTTTACAGAGCACATACTCTATGGCAGACATAGTGATAGGCTATGCTGTTGGGGGAGAAAGAGTGGAGTCAGATATGGGACTAATCTTTAAATTGCTCACACTTGGTGGGGTAGGACATGAAGTGAGGAGTATGAAATAAAATGTATTTAATCAATACCATAAGAAAGAAAAAATCAAATTGTGCCATGGAAAATTTAGCATTTAATAAGGATCTTGAAAGATAGGTAGAATAAAGACACACAGAAATGTACCAGATTGAAGGAATCCCACGGGTGAAAGGGTAGAAATGGGAAAATAGAAGACACAATGAAGAAACGAGTGTTGCAGTTTGATTGGAACATGGGATTTTTGGAATAGGGAAATATAACATTGACCTGTGAAACAAAGACCTATATGTAGAAAAGAAATTACTGGAAAGAGAATCCAGCAATGTATTTACCTTGATTGTGTTTGAGAACTGGTATACTAAGTAATTTCCTTCTTTTTTGTATTTTTCAAAATAAGCATGCATCATTTTTATACCAAAGAAACAAAAAAGTTATATTTTATTTTTTCTTGAGGGAAGATGAATTGTGTCAGTTTATCCAGGTGGACTTGAAAGGACCTATAGGTTAGTATAGTGGAGGCCTGGGGTCTCCTAACCACCAACCCCCCAATTCTGCCACTGTGTGACTTTGGATAAATCTGTTTCAGTTGCCATATCTGTAAATTCATTAATTGATTTTAAAAATATTTACTGAACACCTACTATGAGCCAAGTTCTAGGTGCTGGGGATATAGCAGCAAACCAAACAGAGAAAAATTCCTGCTCTGTTTATTCTAAGCTTTAAAATAAAAGTCTTCTTATTTTCATCATGTGAAATCTTCAAAAGTATCCCCTACTTCCTCAGATTACATAAGGCCTTTTGGCACGCTTTATTCTCCATAGGCCCTATTGAGGAACCTACGTGTTGGTCCCTATGCCTCTCTGCAGACACCTAAACATTCCTATTAACACCTCCTCAGCTGCTCACACCTTCAGTGATACCACCTGTTTGTTCAGTGACTTTGGGCCACATCTTCAATGATTCTTTCTTCCCTCTAAGGTCACTTTCTAAACCAACCAACAAATATACCTTCATTTCCACAACTCCCAAGAGATCAGGCCATGGGAAAGAGGGTCCGAGGTCTACCTTCACCTACCATGGGCAAATGCCCCATTGTCCTTGGTGCCCTGTTCCAAATTCAGCTTGGTACTATTCAGCAGACTTAGGTGAACACCTGTGCCAGGCATGGTGTTGGACTGCCTGGTAAAATCTTTGCAAAGAGATAGAGTTTTAGATGGGCAGCTCTGCATTCTCTAGAGATCCCCAAGTTTCAGAGAAACAGGCTAATAACAAAGTATGTCTCTCTTTTCTTAAGGAGCCTCTGAAAGAAAGGCCTTGGTCCTAGTCTTAATTCTGTCACTGTTTCCTTACTTCAGAATGGGAAGTGCTGATGAGGGGCAGTATCTCATTTAAGGATAGGTTTCCTGGAAATATTCCAGGGTGCAAAGACTGAAGGTGGCCAGAGAACTCTAAGTCTACAGGGAGCATTCCTAGACTGGTATCTCCAAACCTAGAGCAGAGCTCAGTAGCCTTAAAACCCTATGATAATCTCAGATTCACCGTTATAGGGATGGTGGGTGATAGGGAGGGGTGTGGTCAGAGAAAGAACTATAGATGTAGCCCAATGTAGGGTTCTCCCTGCTATCAATGAGCACAATGCCCTAAGCCTAAGTGGCTTACTGAGAACAAGGAACTAATCATATCAACATTCAGCCAAGGTTTGCTTCCTTTCTCCCACATCATGCCCTTTCTTAGCCCTTTCTATAAGAATCTAGGACCAAGGCCAGTCCTACTTCCCTACACTCCACTCCAGCTACTTGACCTTTCTGTGATTCAGTGTCCTTAGCTGCAAAATGGAAATAATAATAATACAACTTCACAGGGCTGAGGAGAGGGTGACATGAGTTAATCTAAGTAAGTGCCTAGTGCATTTACTAGTGCATTATTACTATCATCAATATTATAACAAGTGGTATTTAAGGAGTCCAAGCTAAGTTTTGAGACTCAAGGGGTATCTGAGGATGGAATGTTACTTTAAGGAAGGTATACCCCTCAACCCAGGAGAAAGAGAAATTTTTCCAAGCCTTAGGAATGGCAAAATATCATCCCACAAGAAAAAATTCAATAGCCTCTTTTTGGAGTGTCTACCACCTTTCCTCAGGAGCAAATGACCCATACCTGCCTAGAAAGGGGAGGAGAGCAAAACGAAAATATCAAAACAAAACACAAAACAAAACAAACAAAAAAACGCCAGACTTGACCCTGATGCCACCCCTGATAAGGTGGGACCCTAATCTCTTTGGGCTTCAGTTTCCTCAGCTACCATATAGAATAATGATACTAACTGTATTGGGTTGTGGAGACTATCATGGCTATAATAGAGGTGAAAACAGTTTTCAACTATAATACATGCTCCAAACATAAGGTCTTAATGGGGACAGAAACTAACTGCTCCTGCCACAAGAAGAATTTAAGCCGTACTTAAGGAAGAACTTCCTGGTAACTCAGGGTTTTCTATTATTGCAATGGGTTAGGGAGAGGGAAAAAGAAAGAGACAGTGACATCCTGTATAATCAGAAGCCATCTGCTCTGCCTGGCTTGGCACTAGTATAATCTTTTCTCCCAACGGGAGAAAGGTCTAATTTCTGATGATCCCTTCCTCACTGAAGATCCCAGCTCTCTTTGGTTGCTGGACAGCCTAACACTGTGAGTATCATACCCAGCTTCTGTTTGCATTCAGTTTCCCCCTTTCCTTCCTTCCTATCTTCCATCTTCCTTCTTTCTTTCCTTCCTTCCATCTTTCTTCCTTTCTCCTTCCCTCTCTCCCTTCCTTTCTTTGTAAAAATTATTCCCTGACATACATCAACTACTGCAGTCCCCTGGGGGGAACTGTAATTGCCAATCACCTGTTCTCTTCCTTAGCCCCTCCTTCCTGCCCTGTCCCAACACTCCTTCCACAACCCTTCATCCCATTATCTAGGTCCCCGTCTTGGGAAGATGAATTAAACTGTGGTGGTAGTATCAGATTTGAAGTTTTACTGAATCTACCCAGGGGATAGGCGAACATCACTCTCAGCCCTCTAGCTCCAAACAGCTTGCTTGGGCTTCAGTAAGGCTGAAATTCTCAAATTTCAAAGGGCAAAGGGAGGAAAGTTGGGAATTTGAGTGTGAGAGGGACTAGGAAGGTGTGGGACTTTAGTGGCCATCACCATTAATGGTTTTTAATGGACATTCACCATCCTGTGTGTTTTAGGGAAGGGAAAGGGGACCAAAAAGAGTAATAATAATGCTTTTTGAGCACCTACTATATACTGGGTATTTCGTGTGGTTAGGATTATTATTGGTCCTCCATCTTACAGAGAAGGAAATGGAGGTTCTGAGAGATGAAGTAACCTCTCCAAGAGTACACAGTTAGTAGGTACAAGTGCTGGAATTGATACCCAGAACTGCCTGATTTTTCCAGCCCAAACAGGCAATGGTCAATTAGAAACTGGCATAAAAAGTGGACGCTCTGACCACTAGATGCAAGTATTTTTTTTTGGAGTATAGTTGATTTACAATGTTGTGTTAGTTTCTGGTGTAATTAAAGTGATTTAGTTACATATATATGTATACATATATATCTGTATACATATGTGTATATATATATATATATATTCTTTTTCATATTCATTTCCATTATAGTTTATTACAAGATATTTAATATAGTTCCCTGTGCTATACAGTAGGACCTTGTTGTTTATCTATTTTATATATAGTAGTTTTTATCTGCTAATCTCAAACTCCCAATTTATCCCTCCCCCACACTCTTTCCCCCTTGGTGCACCATAAATTTGTTTTCTGTGTCTGTGAGTCTGTTTCTATTTTGCAACTAAGTTCATTTGTATCATATTTTAGATTCCACATATAAGTGATATCACATGGTATTTGTCTTTCTCTGTCTGACTTACTTCACCAGCATGACGATCTCTAGGTCCTTCCATGTTGCAGCAAATGGCATTATTCCTTTTTTTGTTTATGGCTGAGTAGTATTCCATTTTGTGTGTTTGTGTGTGTGTGTGTGTATTATATATATATATCACATCTTCTTTATCCATTCATCTGCTGATGGACATTTAAGTTGCTTCCATGTCTTGGCTTTTGTAAATTGTGCTGCTATGAATATTGAGGTACATGTATCCTTTTGAATTAGAGTTTTCTCTGGATATATGCCCAGGAGTGGGATTGCTGGATCAAGGCAACTTTTCAGTGTTTTAAGGAACCTCCATACTGTTTTCCATAGTGGATGCACCAATTTACATTCCCACCAACAGTGTAGGAGGGCTCCCTTTTCTCCACACCCCCTCCAGAATTTATTATTTGTAGACTTTTTAATGATGGCCATTCTGACTGGTGTGAAGTGATACCTCATTGTAGTTTTGATTTTCGTTTCTCTAATAATTAGCGATGTTGAGTAGAAATAAGTAATTTAGGATGTGACTTTGGTCAAGTCACTTCTCCTCTCAGCTTCATCTTCCTCATCTGTATAATGGGGGTTGAGTTGGGTTGGGTTGGGGAAACTGGAAGCAAAGGTGTTGGACCACATGATATCAAAGATCTTGTAGACCACTGACATTTTCTACGTCTCAGGTGTTATGAATATATTCCTCATGGTCATGCTCCTTTGGGATGCTTGGTATTGAATGAGATAGGTAATAAAAAAGGTCATCTGCCAGAAAGACAGATGATTTCTTTCCCTCCAGACATACAGGCTGAGAGCAGGGCATCAGTGAGACCAGAGAGTGGATACGGGGCTCTGGGCTAGGTGCTGACTGGGGAACTGCACAATTTGGGACATAGATCACGGGGCAGACAACTTGTGTACATTTTCCCTATCAAAACGTCTTCTTTTAGGCATCATTTCCAAAACTTATCTAATACTTGCAATCACTTGGAGTGGGAGTTCTTTCAATTACAAATTGCCAGGCATCTCCCTTGAATATTCTGAACCAACATATTTGGGGTGGGATTGATTCCTCCAAAGTTGGATGGTCCCTCATATGTGGCACAGACCTTTTTCCAAAGGGTCCTCAGCTGAGACTAACATCCATCAAAAGTGATAGTAACAAATCCTAAAGAATAGAAAGGAAATAAGTACAGAAATCATGAATAGGAAATAAACAGCCAAGCTTCTTAAGTATAGTATACATTGATTGATTTGCGCATATTAAAGAATCCTTGCATCCCTCAGATAGTTCCCAGCTGATCATGGTGTATAATCCTTTTAATATGTTGTTGGATTTGGTTTGCTAGGATTTTTGCATCAATGTTCATCAGTGATATTGGCGTGTAATTTTCTTTTTTTGTGATATCTTTGGTTTTGGTATCAGGGTGATGGTGGCCTTGTATAATGACCTTGGGAGTGTTCCTTACTCTGCAATTTTTTAGAAGACTTTCAGAAGGATTCGGGTTAACCCTACTCTAAATGTTTGGTAGAATTCAACTGTGAAGCCATCTGGTCCTGGACTTTTGTTTGTTGGAAGATTTTTAATCACAGTTTCAATTTCAGTATATGTGATTGGTGTGTTCATATATTCAGTTTCTTCCTAGTTCAGTCTTGGAAGGTAGGACCTTTCTAATAATTTGTCCTTTCTTCTATGTTGTCCATTTTATTGTCATACAGTTGCTTGTAGTAGTCTCTCATGATCCTTTGTATTTCTGTGGTGACAGTTGTAACTTCTCCTTTTTCATTTCTAATTTTATTCATTTGAGTCCTCTCCCTTTTTTTCTTGATGAGTCTAGCTAAGGCTTATCAATTTTATTTATCATCACAAAGAACCACCTTTTAGTCATTGATCTTTGCTACTGTTTTCTTCATCTCTGTTTTGTTTATTTCTGCTCTGATCTTGATGATGTTTTTCTTCTACTAACTTTAGGTTTTGCTTGTTCTTCTTTCTCCAGTTGCTCTAGGTGTAAGGTTAACTTGTTTATTTTAGATTTTTCTTATTTCCTGAGGTAAGACTGTACTGCTATAAACTTCCCTCTTAGAACTGCTTTTGCTGTTACCCATACATTTTCATTCGTTGTGTTTTGGTTGTCATTTGTCTCTGGGTATTGTTTTTATTTCCTCTTTGATTCCTTCAGTGACCCATTAGTTGTTCAGTAACATATTATTTAGCCTCCATGTGTTTGTGTTTTTTACAATGTTTTTCCCTGTAATTGATTTCTAATCTCATAACATTGTAGTCAGAAAAGATGCTTGATATGATTTCAATTTTTTTAAATTTACTGAGACTCGATTTGTTACCCAATATGTGATCTATCCTGAAGAATGTTCTGTGTGCACTTGAGATGAAAGTGTATTCTGTGCTTTCGATGGAATGTGCTATAAATAGCAATTAAGTCTATCTGGTCTAATATGTCATTTAAGGCTTGTGTTTCCTCTTTAATTTTCAGTCTGGATGATCTGTCCATTTGTGTCAGTGGGGTGTTAAATTCCCCCACTATTATTGTGTTACTTTTGATTTCCCCTTTTATGGCTGTTAGCATTTGCCTTATATATTGAGGTGCTCCCATGTTGTGTACATATATATTTACAATTGTTATATCTTCTTCTTGGATTGACCCCTTGACCATTATGTAGTGTCCTTCCTTGTCTCTTGTAACAGTCTTTATTTTAAAGTTTATTTTGTCTAATATAAGTATTGCTACTCCAGCTTTCTTTTGACTTCTATTTGCATGGAATATCTTTTTTCATCCACTCACTTTCAGTCTGTATGTGTCCCTAGGTCTGATGCGGGTCTCTTGTAGACAGCATATATATGGGTCTTGTTTTTGTATCCATTCAACTAGTCTGTGTCTTTTGTTTGGAGCATTTAATCCATTTACATTTAAGGTAATTATCAATATGTATGTTCCTATTTCCATTTTCTAATTGTTTTGGCTTTGTTTTTGTAGGTCTTTTTTCTTCTCTTCCTCTTTTGTTCTCTTCTCTTGTGGTTTGACGACCATCTTTTTGTATTTGGGTTGCTTTTCCTTTTTTGTGTGTGTATCTATTGTAGTTTTTGGGTTGCATTTCCCATGAAGTTTTGATATAGCAGTCTATACATATACAAGGTTGTTTTAAGTTGCTGGTCTCTTAATTTCAAATGCAATTCCCATTTTCTGCATTTGTACTCACCTCTTCTCATGGTTGCTCATTTTGATATCATATTTGTGTATGGATGATTTCCTGCTTTTACTGTATGTTTGCTTTTACCAGTGAGCTTTCCCATTTGTGATTTTCTCATTTATAGTTGTGGCCTTTTTTTTTCCCCTTGCTAGAGAGGTTCCTTTAGCATTTGTTGTAAAGCTGGATTGGATGTGCAGAATTCTCTTAGCTTTTTTTTGTCTGTAAAGCTTTTGACTTCTCCATCGAATCTGATTGAGAGCCTTGCTGGGTAGAGTATTCTTGGTTGTACATTTTTCTCTTCCATCACTTTAAACATATCATGCCACTCCCTTCTGGTCTGCAGAGTTTCTGCTGAAAAATCAGCTGATAGCCTTATGGAGATTCCCTTATATTGTGTTTGTTGCTTTTCCCTTGTTGCTTTTAATATTTTTTCTTTGTATTTAATTTTTGTTTGTTTGATTAATATGTGTCTCAGCATGTTCCTCCTTGGGTTTATCCTGTATGGGACTCTCTGGGTTTCCTGGATCTGGGTGACTATTTCCATATTAGGGAAGTTTTAGACTACAATCTCTTCAAATATTTTCTCAGACACTTTCTCTTTCTCTTCTTCTGGGATCTCTATAATTCGAATGTTGGTGCGTTAAATGTTGTCCCAGAGGTCTCTGAGACTGTGCTCATTTCTTTTCATTCTTTTTTTTTTATTCTCTTCTGTGGCAGTGATTTCCACCATTCCATCTTCCAGCTCACTTATCTGTTCTTCTGCCTCAGTTATTCTGCTATTGATTCCTTCTAGTTTATTTTTCATTTCAGTTATTTTATTGTTCATCTCTGTTTGTTTGTTCTTCTAGGTCTTTGTTAAACATTTCTTGTATTATCTTCTTAATCTGTGCCTCCATTCTTTTTCTGAGATCTTGTATCATCTTTACTATCATTACTCTGAATTATTTTTCAGGTAGTTTGCCTATCTCCTCTTCATTTAGTTGTTCTTGTAGGTTTTTATCTTGCTCTTTCATCTGCAACATATTTCTCTGTCTTCTCATTTTGTCTAGCTTACTGTGTTTGTGGTCTCCTTTCCACAGGCTGCAGAATTGTAGTTCCTCTTTCTTCTGTCGTCTGCCCCCTGGTGGGTGAGATTTGTCTAGGGGCTTATGCAGGCTTCCTGGTGGGAGGGTCTGGTGCCTCCCCTCCTGTGAGTGGAGCTGGGTCTTGTCCCTGTGGTTGGCAGGGCAATGTCAAGTGTTGTGTTTTGGGGTGTCTGTGAGCTTAGTACAACTTTAGGCAACCTGTCTGCTGATGGGTGGGGCTGTGTTTCTGTCTTGCTGGTTGTTTGGCCTGAGACGTTCCACCACTGGAGCCTGCTGTCTGTTGTGTGGGGCCAGCTCTTGGTGTAGAGCTGGGTACCTCAGGGAGAGCTCACAGTGATTAATATTGCCTGGGGCCTCCACTACCTATCCCCTTGCCACCACAGTGAGCTACATCTAACCCCACCTCTCCAGGAGATGCTCCAAGACCCCTAGGTAGGTCTAGACCTGTGTTCCTATGGAAGTGCTGCTTTTTGCTGGGTTTCACTGTACGTGAAGCCTTGTGTGTGCTCTCCAAGAGGAAATGTCGCTGTGTAGCCTGCATATGCATGGGGTTAATTTTTTTTTTTTTTGTTCAAGGGCTCCTGTTAGTATGGATGACTGCCACCTCTTTCCTCAGTGTATGCTGGTCATTATTCCCTTGATAGGGTGTTTGACTGGTGTCTTGGTGACCAGAGCCTGCCCTGGATATTGAGCGGGGCCTCCCCTTTGCTGTGTGGTTGTCACTGCCCTGTCAGGGACAGTGTCTGCTCCTTAGTTTTTGGAGTAGTGGCCCCCAGTTCTGTTTCTTTACTGTATTTCTGATCTGCATTGCAAGGTAGGTGGGATTGGAGCACCCCCACTGGGAGAGAAGGCACTGAGAATTCTTCCTGTGGAGCTGTTCAACTGTGCATGTGCTCTGTTGTGTCCCCTTTCACCCATTGTGCTGGCTCACAAAGTACACTGTTGTCCGGACTGGTCTCAGTCCTTTCACCATAGGTATGTTGGCAATTGGCTCTGGTGTCTCTCAGGCACTCTTTCACCAGGCCACCAGTGCAGAATCACTGTGGTCAGGTCCCAGGACTTCAGTAATCATGTACCTGGACCTGCTATGGGAGCTATAGAAGTAGCTCAGATTCTGGCCTGGCCCAACCCCCATGTGTACATGCCCACAAATCCCACATCTGCTAAAGCCAGACCCATCTCAGCTGCAGGAGCACTTGTCTGTTCGGATGTTGTGCAGGTGCTGAATTTAGGAAGCCTTTAGCAGAGTTATAACTCCACCATTCACACTGGTGGGAGGAGAGATTTCAGCTCTCCTTCCTTAGTCACACCACCCCTGGGACTCAGCTGTGGTTTCAGTCTCACCTCTGCATGTGAGCCACCCACTGGCATCTGCTCCAAAGTCTTCCAGAGCACACAAGCCTGTCAGGTGGGAGGGAGCTGCGAAGGCGATGGGGCAAGCGGGCTGCCCAGGAAGGAGGGAGCAGAGGCAGAAATCGGGGCTAGCATGTTGCCCAGGTGGGGAGGGGCAGAGGAGGCGATGGCTGCGGTTGGTCGTGTAAGCCTACTCCGGCGGGACCCCTCCCTAGTGCCCATGGAGGCAGGGGTCGGCACCTGAGGGCAGAAGCTGCAATGGTGGCCCCACCCTTTGCACCTCACACAACAATGGTGCTTTGCTTCTATGGTGGTCTGGGCTTCCTCCATGAGCACTCCTGTTTGCAGATTTCCTTACTCCCATCCCCTCAGGCTGTCTCTTCACAGCCAACAGCAGTCCCCTCCCCACGTCTCCAAACCCCACGTTCCAGCACCCATCCCCCTTGTGCACTGGCAGACACCCATCTCAGCCTGAGCTGTGCAGAGCTGTGGCACAGACCATCTGTGTAGGTCTCACTCTGTCCTGCCTGCCACATACCGGTTGCTGTGCTCTCCTCCAAGCCCCCGAAGCTCCCCTTCTGTCCCAGCTGATCTCCTCACCAGTGAGGGGCCTTCCCCAGATGCGGAAACCTCTCCTCTTCTTTAGCTCTCCCCCAACCAGGGGTGCAGGTCCCGTCCCACTTCCTTTCCTCTTCCTTTTCCCTTCTTCTTTCTTTTGGCCTACCTGGTTATGTGGGGATATTTCTTGTCCTTTTAGGTGTCTGAGGTCCTCTGTTAGTGTTCAGCAGGTGCTCTGTGAGAATAGTTCCATTTGTAGATTTATTCTTGCGGCATTTGTGGGAAGAGATGAACTCCATATCCTCCTACTCCTCCACCATCTTGACCTCCCTCTTTGCCATTTTAATTACAATGTGTCTTGGTGTTGTCCTCTTTGGGTTGATCCTGTTTGGGACTCTGTGCTTTCTAGACCTGGGTGCCTGTTTCCTTTCCCAAGTTAGGTATGTTTTCAGCTATTATGTCTCCAATATGTTCCCTGTACATCTCTCTCTCTCTCTCTCTCTCTCTCTCTGTCTCTGTCTCTCTCTCTCTCTCTCTCTCTCTCTCCTCCTTCTGCGACCCCTATAATGCAAAAATTAGTATGCTTGATTTTGTCCTTGAGGTGTCTTAAACTATCCTAATTTTTTTTAATTCATTTTTCTTTTTTCTGTTCAGCTTTGGTAATTTCAACTACTTTGCCTTCCAGTTTGCTGATTCATTCTTCTGTATCCTCTAATCTACTGTTGATTCATTCTAGTGTAATTTTTATTTCAATTATTGTATTCTTCAGCTATGTTTGGTTCATTCTCTGTATTTTCTATTTGTTAAGATTCTCTGTCTGTTCATTCATTCTTCTCCCAAGTTCATTAAGCATTTATGATTGTTACCTTGAACTCCTTTTTGGGTAGGTTATTTATCTCCATTTATTTTCTTTTTCTGAGATTATGTCTTGTTCTTTCATTTGGAACATAGTACTCTGTCTCTTCATTTTGCCTAATTTTCTCTGTTTATTTCTATGTATTAGGTAGGTCTGTTACATATTCTGATCTTGGAGAAGTGGCCTTATGTAGGAGACATCCTATGAGGCCCAGAAGCATACTCTCCTCTGGTCACCAGAGCTATATGCTCTAGTGGTAACTTCCATGTTGGTTGCATGGGCCCTTCTCTGTGGCAAGGCTTACTACTGTGGTTGTGCTGGTAGGTGAAGATGGCCACCAGCCCAGTTGACTGCCAGGCCCTGTCTCATGTGATGGTCACTGGCCCACTGGCTCACTGGCAGGCAGGGCTGGTCCTGGTGCAGCTGGCTGCAGGGCCCAGGGGGCTCAGGGTTGGTGCTGGCCCACTGGTGGTGAGTAAGCCTCCGGCACTTGTAGGTTAGAGAGAGGACTCCAAAATAGTGCTTGCCAGCATGAGTGTCCTCACAGTAAAATGAGTTCCCCAAAATGGCTACCGCCAGCATCTCCATCCCCAGGGAGATTCTCAATTGCTGTCTCTCTCTCTGGGAGGCTCTCTAAGATCATCAGTGTGTCTGACCCAGGCTCCTTTCAAATTACTGCCTCTGCACTAGGGCTTGGAGCATGTAAAATTGTTAATAGCAGAGTCTCTGTTTCCTCTGGCTCTCCGATATGTAAGCCCTGCTGGCCTCAGAAGGCAGAGGAGGCGATGGCTGCGGTTAGTCGTGTAAGCCTACTCCGGCGGGACCCCTCCCTAGTGCCCATGGAGGCAGGGGAGGCTGCCTCTGTTCTGAAGGTTTGCTTTCCTGGGGCAAGACTCCTGGGCTGGGAAGCCTGATGTGGGGTTCAGACCCCTTGCTCCTTGGGGAGAACTATGCAATTGTCATTATCTTCCCATTTGTGGGTTGCACACCTGGAGGTGTGGGTCTTGACTATACCATGTCCCTGCCCCTCCCACTCATCTTGTTTTGGTTCCTTTTAAAAATCTTTAGTTGTGGAAAATCTTTTCTGCTAGTCTTCAGATCATTCTCATAGATAGTTGCTCTGTAAATAGTTTTGATTTTGGTGTGTCCATTGGAGGAGGTGAGCTCAGGGTCTTTCTAATCCACCATCTTGGCCACACCTTCTATAGCTGTTTAATTTCTCTGTGCCTTAGTTTCCTTCCTCATCTATAATGAGGTAATAAAAGTATTTACCTCATGGGAGCATAATGAGTATGATTTAATATATAGAGAGAGCTTAGAACAGTATCTGTCATATAAGAAGTCATATGTTTTATTTATTGTAGGTGTGTATGTGTTGGGAGTTGGGGACTAATTTAGATAGGGTAGGAAAGGAAGGACTCCATGAATTGGGACCTGAACAATTAGGAGCCAGCCATTGGAAGAGCATTGCAGATAGTGGGACAGTTAAAGGCCTTGATACTAGAATGAGCTTAGAATATAAAAGGAACAAAAATAAGGACCAGGACCAACCTGGTAGGAGAATCTGAGCAAAGAAGATGAGAAGGGTATAGGGGTTTCTAGCAGGTGGCTGGCAGCAGAGGGTAGAAAGGTAGACAGGAGATCTAGTGAGGAAGCCATGACAATCGTGCCAGCACCAGAGGAGGAGTAAGGAGATGCGGCATTAAAAGTTATTTAGGGAGCAGGATTAAAGGCAGGAGGGCTGGGAACAGGGACATGGTAAGACGAGAGGGAATTGTCAAGGAAAATATCCAGGTTCTTATTTTGGAAAAATGAGTAGATAGTGGTGCCACCAAGTGAGAGGGGAACAGATGAGGATAAGCAGAGTAGAGTGACAATATAGAGAATATATTTGCTTATTAGACATTCTGAATTTGAGGCTCCAAGAAATATTTAAATCTTGTCTCTGTCACTCCAAGCTGTGTGACCTTTGACAATTTATTTATCCTCTCTGTGCCTTAGTTTCCTCATCTGTAATAATTGGCCTTGACTCAGAGATGTGAAAATAACATGAAGAACTATAAAGCACATTGAAGAGTGTCCGACATACAGTAAGTGCTTAGTAAACATTAATTATAATTACAATTATTATTACAAAGCCATGAGCAAATCTGAGATGTTGAGAGGCTGGGAAGGATCTACTATGTCTAGAATGTAAAGTGCTGGGGGGAGATAGATGATGATGAATAGTGGAAGAAAAGACAAGTCAAATTCTGAAGAGTCATGAATGCTCCCTAAGCTAAGCAAGGTAATGGATGTTCTCAAAGAGCAACAGGCTTGGAGCCCTCCATTTCAGCTCTAGAAAAGGATCTAGAAGTAGTGTAGCCTATTTCCTTAAGATCTTGACTAAAGGCTTCAAGAAACATCACCTATGCACAGATATGTAAATGTGGGATGGGGAGATATCTTTAGGAAGAGGATTGGAAACAAAGCAGGTAAGACAAGTAAGGGTGCCCCATGGTAGACTGTGTACAGGTCTGGGGCAGATACAGGAGATAGTTCAAGGCTAAGTCCTGCTATTGGGACTGTGGACAAGTACCTTTGATCCTTGAGCTTCAGTTTCCCACTCTATAGAATGGGGAGAAAGGATTAGATCCAGGAATCTCTCTGGTCCCTTCCTGATCAGATATTATAATTAAGGGATATAGTGAAGCAAGCAATGGAGCACTACTCCTGGATGGCAGAGAAGGCCTGACCTAGGCCTTGAAGGCCCACCGAAGAGTCAGGAAGCAAGTTCTAGGCCCCTATTTGCCTGACTGCTTGTGTGACCTTAGACAAGTCTCTTATCTCTCAGGAAAGTATTTGTCTAGTCTGGACTCCAGTGGCTCTCAAAGCGTGGCCCCTGGAACAGCAGCATCAATGCAAATTCTCAGGTTCCACTTGAGACCCACTGAATCAGAGACTCTGGAGGTGGAGTCTAGTAATCTGTTTTAAGCAGCCCACAAAGTGATTCCAATAGGCAGTAAAATTTGAGAACCATTATTCTAGATATTTTCAAACTTTTGCAGCGAGGGAACCCCCCCTTTATCTTTTCTTTTTCATGGATTTGTAATTTACATACACCTTGATGAATTTTTACATGTTTATACCCTGTATCCACCACCCAAACCAATTGTATTTCCATGACTTCAGGTTTCCTTGTGCCACTTTCCAGTCAATCCCTCCCACCCCAGCTCCAGACAACCATGCCTGCTCTAGAGCTTGACATAAATGGAATTATATGTTCTCTTTTGTGTCTACTTTTTTTTCTGTACAAGATATTACCTGTGAGATTCATTCATATTGTTGTGTCAGTAGTTGTTTTTTCTTTAATTTCTACTGCTGAGCAATATACCATTGTATGAATATACTATAGTTTTGTCCATTCTCTAGTTGATGAATATTTGTGTTGTTTTCAGATTTGGAGCTATTGCAAATAGTACTGCTACGTCTTTTGGTGGACAGAAGCACTCATTACTCTTGGATATATACCCAGGAGTACCACCACCCCTTTTAAAAATTAAATCTTTTTCTTTTGAGATCACTGTAGATTCACATGCAGTTATAAGATAAATAATACAAAGAGATTTCATGTACACTTTATTCACTTTCCACCAGTGGTAATATCTTATAAACTATGGTATAACATCACAACCAAGATATTAATATTGACATAATCAAGATAGAGTATCACTGCAAGGATCTCTCATGTTACTCTCTTATATATCCAGATCTACTTCTCAGATGGCTTCCCCCCACTTCCTTAACTGCTGGAAACCTACACTTTGGAATCATTAAATACATTGATACCTGTGTCCCACTACTAGAGATTATAATTTGATCTGAGGATGTGGTCTAGGCTTTGGAATCTTTAAGATTCTAATATGCAGACAAGTTTGAGAGCCACTGCCTCAAAGGGTTGTCGTAAGGATTTAAAGCTCACAGAATACATACTTACTTTTCCTTGCAAGTATTGGCTCACCAAGAAGGGAGCTGGTAAGTGAGAGAGTATGCCAGGTCCAAGACGGCCTGGAAGGCTGATCTGGGTCTCAGGTTCCTCGTCTGTAAAACTGGGATAACCATATCTAGGCTACAAAATTGCCATGTTTTATAAACCATAAAGTACATCTTTTGTACATACATATACTAGTCTCCATTCTTACTTCATACTCCACTCCTTACTACCTTTTGCAACAGGGCTCAAGGTAATTTCTCTGACCTTCACTGGCACTGCAATAAGTGAGGATAATAGGAGGTGAGCAAGCCTGGAGGCCTTCCTGAAAAGAGGCAGGATAGGGCCTGACCACCCCAGGGGGAGTCCAGAGATATAAACCACCCCCCACAAGCAGCCCCAAAGCCCCAATGCCAAACAAGCCCAGGAGCATCATATGGTCAATACAGGGCCCATCTACACCAGAAAAAAATGGCCTAGGGCTATGGAAAGGACACAGGCTATTAAGTCATATAGTCCTGTGCCATTGGGCAGTTATTCTACTTTTTCAAGTCCATTTCCTCCTCTATAAAACGAGGATAGTCATATCCACTCTCCATAGGACTGAAGTGAGAATGAAATGAGACCAGGGATAGGAAAGTGGTCCACAGAGTGCAAATTACAGTGAAGTATCTTACAGCCACCCACTCATGCCACAAAGAAAGATCAAGTCACAGTGAAGTCTTCCTAGATTTTATTGGCACTGAAATAGAACATTGGTTAAGCATAAACCCCTCCGAAAACAAATTTTAAAAACCCCAAAAATACACACACAAAAAAACTGAATATAAAATCTAACCTTTTTCCCCAGCTTCCCTGGGGCGGGGGGTACTACCTTTAAGGCAGCTAGATTGCCCCACAATTCCAGGTTTGAATTTAGCCAATATAGGGCATATCACCAAGAGAGTGTCAATATAATTCACAGCAATGCACATAAGACTCCGCAAGGTCAAGCAGGAGGCAAGGGGAGGGAGGGATCAAAGCCATGGACTCTGGGCTAGGGGCACTGCATGGAAGGACAGTAGGGCCCCTTGGGGAATGAACGCTGAGGAGAAGGCAAAAAAAGGAACAATAAAACCAAATACCAAGAACCTTAAAAAAGGATTGTATGACCTACAGTGACAGGTGATATCACTAATACTGAAAGCTTCCTACATTAATTTTTCTGGCAAAATATTCTTTTACAATATAGTATATGCTTCCTAGGTGTAGGGGTGGCAAGGGAATGAGGCCAAAACGATCCTGTCCCAACACTAATATCTTCTAAGGGTGCATTAGCAAGAAACACAGAAATCAATATTGAGTTAGATGCCACTAAAATATATAATACTGGTGGAAAGAAAAAGAGCACACATGAGACAGAGAGGAGGAGGAGGCTGCTCCTGGGTTGAAAGAAAGAGGTGGGGGTGTGAAAAGGACCAGGCCAGAGCCCCTAACAGCTCTCTGGTTTACAGCTCCAAGGGATAGCACAGCTGGTGGCAAGACCTGGGTTAGAGGTTTATTAAACAGAGGCAGGACCCAATCACCACCTTGGAGAGGTGTAAACTGTAGGATCTGGGCCACAAGCTTCTCTCACCATACTCAGCTTCTTCCACCCACTCACCAATTGAGCCAACTGACATCAAGATCCAGGGCTCACCAAACCAAGGCCTTAATGGCCCTGAAACAGGAGCTGTGGTCCAAGTAACTCTGAAGGGAGAAGTGGTCTGGGACCCCTGGCAGGTAAAATACTGAAGCCACGTGTGAATATTTCCTCCCTTTAGCAAGAGTTCTGGATGGGGCTGGCTGGGTTTGGGGGTAACCATCCCTACTGTTCTACCTGGAGGGGGTTTGGGGATTGGAGTGGGGAGGGGCAGATCCCAAGAGGGGAAGAGGAACACAGAATAATAAGTAAGGGATATCTCTGCCCATAGAGCTCACTTGAAACAAGTCTAGGCTCCCATAAGGCATAGGGGCAGATCCTCTACCCAATCTTTTCTGAACAGAATGGCCAACGGCCTTCCAGGATGTTGGTGAAGCCTCTTGCAGGCACTGTCTCCCCCATATCACCCTGAAGAGAAACTGAGTCCCTGAACTCAGGGACAAGGTTTACTGGGACCGAGTTTGTAACAGGCCCAATCTGGGAGGTAGAGAGAAGAATGAGTGAACATCTTTTTAGCTTCCGATCATTACAAAGCCTAAACAACCCTAGAAGGAATGGACACTGGGAGGCCTAATCCTAGGGCAGTTGACATCCTAGAGCATACAGCCAAGGCTCCACCTCCTTCTCTAAACCCTGTGATGTTCCAATTCTGCAAATCACAGGACCATGAAGAGGAAGGCAGTGGTGGGGGCCAGTTTTCAACATACTACACTTGACTCCTGCAGAGCAACAGTAAATGTGGGGGTATTTCCCAAATCAAGTGGGAAGTGCCTCTGAGCTGAGAAAGTGATCTCTTCTAGCAAGCTAGATCACCTGGGATAGAGGAAAAAGAGGGTCCCATCATCACCACAGTGGGCCGTCTCTCTGCCTAGGGAAGTGAGTGAGGGCTGAGGGGCTAGGTTTGGTCCCATGGCTGTACTGAATGCTTGGCATGACTCCTGGGCTGCTCTAGTTAGTGGCTCCAGCACAGTGTGAGTTAGGCAAGAGTGTAGGAGTGTGGGGGCAAGGAAGAAGGGAGGAGGGGTCCCTAGAGGCTGGGTGCCCATTACATGGACTCAAACTCATCAATGCGCTGCTTAGTATTGCCCTGCCGGATCTGGCGCAGGGTCTTGTATTTGTCTCGACCCAGTCGCATGTTCTCAGCATGAATCATGTCATTAGCAGTCTTCTTGGACTCATCACGGGCATTGGCCAGCTCTGAAGTGAGGGCCTGTGAGGGTGCAAGGGGATAAGGGGTTAATGGCTTCCTCTCATTTTACCTCCCCTCGTTAATCAGATGTATTTCCTGATTTATTTCCTTCTTACCTTCCTCCCACCCTCTCCACCACCTTTCTCTCTCAACCCCCACCCCTGCCCCCCTCTTTATACACACAAACACAGACACACACATTTTTTGAGAGCCATTTCCAGCCCTGTTAGAACTGCAGTGGGGCAAGAATTTAAAAAAACAAAACAAAAAAACCAAAACACCAACTTAGCAGATCAACTGATGACAGAATCCTGAGAGTAGAACAATACACCAAAGATTCAAGTAGGAATTGTGACAACTAAGTATTTTCTGAATATGAGGTACATGGAATATGGGTGGAGGACGGTGCAAAAAAACAAAAAAAAAAAAAGGAAGAGGCGGTCCAGGCTCTGATTAATAAGTGAGAGGTGGGACTTCCCTGGTGGCACAGTGGTTAAGAATCCGCCTGACAATGCAGGGGACATGGGTTCGAGCCCTGGTCCGGGAAGATCCCACATGCCACGGAGCAACTAAGCCCATGTGCCACAACTACCGAGCCTGCGTGCCACAGCTAGAGAAAGCCCACGCGCAGCAATGAAGACCCAACACAGCCAAAGATAAATAAATAAACTTACAAAATAAATAAATAAATAAAAAATAAATAAGTGAGAGGTGCCCTCCCTGAAAGTTCTCACTGAGAAATGCTCAAGCTCCCACACAGCACTGAGACAGGCTCCTCTACTGCTCCCGTGCCCGGATGATCTAGGGAAGGCCATGGGCTACTAAGTCAATACACATGGTCTCCATGACCATGCCTCGATACCTTCAGGTGCTTCTGCACACGCTCATTCTTCTCTGCCTCAGTGGTACGTTCCTCCTCGCTGCGATCCTTGGCCATGGCATCAGCCCGCAGTTCGGCGCTGGCCTCTGCACCGTTCTCATCCTGCTCATCCTGCTCATTCTCGGCAGGCTCTGCCACATGAGGCGTGCTCATGGCAGTCTTCAGCTCTGCACGGGTCTTCTCCAAGTCTTCTTGTACCATCTGAGCCTGTCCAGTAACAGAGGAAGAGAAGGACTGGCAGTCAGACCAGGCTAACTTGCGGCATCCCTATGTGTGCCTAGAATGGCCCAGCAGAAAGCAGGCACCAGGTAGGCCAAGTCACTTTGTCTGACTGATCCTGAGTTCCTTCAGCTGTATAATAGGAGTAATTGTACCAAATTCCCTGGGGGTATTGGAGAATTCTGGGAAGTATTTGAGAAAGCCTTGAGCTCCTTCTCCCATGATACCCACTGTCAAGGAAGGATGGAAGCGTGAAGAAACCCAAATCCTCACATCGGTCAGAATGGCCACCATCAAAAAATCTGCAAACAATACATGTTGGAGAGGGTGTGGAGAAAAGGGAACACTCTTGCACTGTTGGTGGGAATGTAAATTGATACAGCCACTATGGAGAACAGTATGGAGGTTCCTTAAAAAACTAAATAGAACTACCATATGACCCAGCAATCCCACTACTGGGCATATGCCCTGAGAAAACCATAATTCAAAAAGAGACATGTACCACAATGTTCACTGCAGCACTATTTACAATAGCCAGGACATGGAAGCAACCTAAGTGTCCATCGACAGATGAATGGATAAAGAAGATGTGGCACATATACACAATGGAATATTACTCAGCCATAAAAAGAAATGAAATTGAGTTATTTGCAGTGAGATGGATGGACCTAGAGTCTGTCATACAGAGTGAAGTAAATCAGAAAGAGAAAAACAAATACCGTATGCTAACACATATATATGGAATCAAAAAAAAATGGTTCTGAAGAACCTAGGGGCAGAACAGGAATAAAGACACAGACGTAGAGAATGGACTTGAGGACACGGGGAGGGGGAAGGGTAAGCTGAGAAGAAGTGAGAGAGTGGCGTGGACATATATACACTACCAAATGTAAATAGATAGCTAGTGGGAAGCAGCCGCATAGCACAGGGAGATCAGCTCGGTGCTCTGTGACCACCTAGAGAGGTGGGATAGGGAGGGTGGGAGGGAGACGCAAGAGGGAGGAGATATGGGGATATATGTATATGTATAGCTGATTCACTTTGTTGTAGAGCAGAAACTAACACACCATTGTAAAGCAATTATACTCCAATGAAGATGTTAAAAAAATAATAATTTTTTTTAAATAAAAAATAAAATAAAAGATACTTCCAGGTATTATCTTTAAAAATAAATAAATAAATAAAAGAATCTAAGGAACTGAAGCCTATGCATATGATACCCCATCCCACACTGCTTTGTCCTGGGCACTGTATCTTACCTTCTGCTGCCATTCCACAGCCTCACTCTCCTTTTTCTGTCGGGCCATCTCCAGCTGGGAGATCCGAGCTGTCAGCTCTGCCATTTCCAAGGCCTGTGGATCAATTGGAAGCTTATGAGAGGTGGGCCTTCTGGTCCTCAGGCCCCAGGTGTCTTCAACCCCAGATCCCCTGAGAACTAACAGGGGACTTGCTGCTCCACTTGCTTGCTGCTCTGGAGGCTCTTTTTACCACACTTCCTCCAGGAAGCCCAGAGGAACACTCTTATTCTCAGATCTACTATAGCACCCTATTAACTCCAAACTATTTCCTTATAAGTCAGAGCTCCCTGCCTAGACTATAGACCTGAGGACAAACAATGTGTCATCTCTGGCTCTTCCTCATCTCTCTCTCTCCCTCTCTCCCTCTTGGTATTGCCAATTGCACAGTTAGGGCCTCAGTAAAGCTTTGGAGATCACTGTGTCACTGCCTGAAGTGGCAGACCCTTTCCTGTTATCCTACAATGCTCAGGGCTCCACTAAGACTCTTCCCAGGACAAGTATAGGAATGACACTCAAGTGTCACAAAGTGATCTGAAGAAGGGAATAAAGCTTATGTACGCCCTCACACTTTGGGCAAATCTCCCAGAGGACATTTCCCCCTGAGAATTAGGTTTTAGGTTCCTGCACTCCCACTCCAAACGGTACAGGGGGAGAGCATATGTCAAGGACTTTGGGACACAGGTTCTTAATTTCTGAGTCACAGAACCCTTGGAAATTGTGATGAAAGTATAGATGCTCACCCTTCTCCCCTAAAAAATGTATAGACACACAGTTTTACATGTGATTTTAGGGAGCAAACCTTTAAAAGAGAGGCAGAAATGACTTCTCATTCTTACTCAGTCACAACAGTGTGACCTCTGATGAGTCTCTTCAACCTCTCTGAGCCCTAATTTCCTTATCTGGGCATATTATCCCACAAGGATTAATCTCATAGGGTTATTAGGAAGAGGAAATAAGGAAGTAAGGAAAAGGGAAAAGTTGCTAGTATAGCTTGTAACACATGTAGCTAGTCAATCAAGTGTGAATCCCTTTACTTCTTTCCTCCCTCTCTCCTTTGTCAGGTCATCAGCTCAAATCCCCAATTGCTAAGAAAGAGAATAAAAGTAAGGGTTAGGGAAGAGTATTTGCAAAATGACTTCTCAGCTTGCTTCTGAAGGAGCTATCTGCTGGAAGCCTGCTGAGAGTTACCCTGCTGGAAAGAACCAGTCCTGCAAGCAGAGGTAGCTGTGAATAGGTAGGCAGACAGAAGAGAAAACTCAGGTCCCATAATCCCAGCCCATTTTGTAGCTTTACCAGTTGTTCCTGGGTCTTCTTCTGGTCCCGGGAGGCCTGCAACAGGGCCTCCTTGGCCTCTTCAGCTTCTTGACGCTCTTTGGCCAGTTTTTCAGCCTCGCTCTGGGCACGCTTCCGCTCCTGTTCAAGTTCCAGAGCCCTGCGGGTCTGTTCTTCCAGTTCTGGGAAGAGAAGGTAGGGGAAAGGTGGTGAAGAGTGCAGAGATCAAGAAGGGACGCCTAACTTCCTTCCTGGAAATGCTTCACCCCAGGACACAGCTGGCAGAAAGTTCTAGGCACTCTTCCTCTTGCCCCATCACTCCTCTATTCTTTAGCCATATCTGGAATATATGGCCTGAGTCTGCAGCTCAGACAGAAGGGTTTCCAGCTCATAGAGTCAGACTGTGGGAAAACCCAGTCTCCAAGGTGACTCCAAGCCTCACCTTGTTGAGCCTTCTTAGTCTGTTCCTCGATCTGCTTCAGCCTCTCCATCAGTTCCTCCTTTTCCCGTTCAATCTTCTCCTTCTCCTTTTCTGCCATCTCACGTTTCTTCTTCTCATTTTCCAGCAGAGCACTAGGAAAGGAGAAAGAAGGGATGGAACAGGATAGCAAGGCCACATGGAAGCCTTGGAATCCCCAAGGCTCCTTGGCCCTGGCCCCTCAGTCCCCACCCACCCAACACACTCAGGGCTTGTGAGGCAAGACCACTCTCCCTTCTCTCTACATTCTTGTCCTTACATCATAGCCCTACATGGGCCGGTATGCTCAGGGCCCTGTCAGTTTGTCTCAGAATCAGGAGATCCAACCTGGACTCTCAGCTTGTCCACTACCCAGTGGGTAATCAGTGGGTGACCTTAGCTACATCATTTCTTTGCTCTTGTGCTCAGTAACCTTATCTGTAAAATGGCCAAATAAGTCCTGCCCTATCTACCTTATAAAGTTACAGGGAGAAAAGTTTTGGATCTGTGCTGATATACTGTGGTTCAAATCTGGTGATCCCTATGGCTAGGGCATCAGTCCTCTGCCTGCCCCCTGAAGCTCAGCTCTAGGCTCCTTTTCCCCAGAATTTGTTGTAAATCTAAAATAAGTATTTGCTTTTTCTTGCCCCAGCGCCTCTTCCAGGAGGCCTTCTTTTCTCCCTTGGCTAGATGTCTTTTCTCTTTCTGACCCCTCAGAATACTTGGCCTATCCTTCTCCACATTCCTCCTCCCTGTTATTTTTCTCCATAGTACTTCTTATCATGTCACATACCATATAATATGCTTATTTGATCTGTCTGTCCTCTTCCCACTAGAATGACAGCTTCATGGGAGCAGAGCAGAGATTTTTGTCTTTTTTTTTTCACTGCTCAATAAATATATATTGCGTGAATGAATGACACAGAATTTGTACCTTGAACTGTTATATATATACTGTTTTTTCCCTTTCTTCTACTATACTGTGAGGTCCTTGAGGGCAGGTTCCTGCCAGATCCAGTTCTGTAAACTGCCCCTAATTTCATTTTTTCAGAATAAATGTGAACTTTGGTGTCTAACCTCTCATACACGGAGTCATTTTCCAGCCTACTAGATTAGAAGCCTCCTGAGGTTCCAAACTCTTTATGACAGAGTATCTACTAAAACAGTGCTCTCAAACATTAACATGCACAGGAATCACCAGGGATCTTATTTTTCAAATAACTTACTGAGGTGAAATTCACATAATATAAAATTAACCATTTTAAAGTGAATAATTCAGTGGCATTTAATACATTCACAATGTTGTATGACCACTACCTCTATTAGTTCCAAAACATTTCATCACTCCAAAGGAAAACCCATACCTGGTATTAAGCAGTTTCTCCACATCTCCCCTCCCTCCAGCCCCTGACAACCACCAATCTGCCTTCTGTTTATCTATTCTGGATATTTCATATAAATGGAATAATACAATATGTGACCTTTTGTGTCTGGTTTCTTTCACTTAGCATAATGTTTTACAGATTCATCTACATTGTAGTATGTATCAATACTTTGTTCTAAAATTTTTAATGGCTGAATAATATTTCATTGGATGGCTGTACAATTTGTTTATCCATTCATTCACTGATAGACATTTGGGCTGTTTCCAATTTTTGGTTATTGTGAATTGCACTGCTATGAACAGGTATGTGCATGTACATGTTTGAACACCTGTTTTCAATTTTTTTCAGTATATACCTAGGAGTGGAATTGTGGAATTGTATGGTAATTCTACATTTAACTTTTTGAGGAACCATCAAATTGTTTTCTACAGCAGCTGAACCATTTTACATTCCCACTAGCAATGAGCATGAGTTCCAATTTCTCCATACCCTTGCCAACAACTGTTATTTTCTGTTTTCATTTATTATATCCATATTAGTGAGTATGAGGTGGTACCTCACTGTGGTTTCGACTTGCATTTCCCTAATGACTAAGGGTGTTTTCATGTGCCTGCTGGCCATTTGCATATCTTCTTTGAAGAAATGTTCAACTAGGATCTTAAGTTGCAGATTTTGAATCAGCAGCTTTGGGGTAGGTCTCAGAATACTGCCTTTCTAAAAAGTTCCAAAGTTGATGCTGATGCTGCTGAGCTTTAATGCACTTTGAGTAGCAAGGGGCCGCAGTGCAAAAGGGCTTGGTAGGGAAAATTCTGGTGGCTCTGCCCAATTCCACTCAAAAAACCCTAGAGTCCAGGTTTAAATGTGCATGAAGCCTTCTGCTACTGCTGCGATACTGGTCAGATAGCCCAGAGCAACCCAGAGTCCACCTAGAAGAGCAATGGCATGAGGGTCATAGATAATGGGGAACTATGAAATGCCCCTCCCTCCTATGAGCCTCTGAAATCCTAGGGTTCTAAATGCCTGCCTCCTGGGGATGGGGATGCCTGAGACTTAATGGAAGGGGTGTATCCCTGTACAGCTCTCTCTCCCCCAGTACCAGGATGGCTTCATGCCTTGCCTTTAGCAGGCTTGGCACCTCTGAGAAGCTTCTTTGCCGCAGCCCCGGCCCCCACTTCAGTTCCATGTCACCTACCGCTCCATCTGTTTCTGGTGCTTCTCCTCCCGGGCCTGTGCCTTCATCTGCTGCACCTCGATTGTGTCGGGCTTACGGCGGCGCATGTATAGCTCATGGTTCCCCATACACAGAGCCAAGATCCGCTTGTTAATCCGCAGCCGAGGAGCATAGAAGACGAAGTCCTGGTGGAAAACCAGCAGTCAGAAAGAGTTTAGAGGGACAGATGAAGGTGGGCTTCTGCCTTCTGAAAAGCTAAGTCCAAAAGCACTGGAAAGATCATGTTACAGATGGGAAGACCAATTATCAGAGTGGGGAAGTGACTTGCCCAGGGTCAGATGGCAGGTTAGTGGCAGACCCAGGGCTAGAACCCAGGCTTCTTGACTCCGAAACCAGTGCTCTTTCCACCGAGCCACAATTTCTTTCAACCTTTGCTTATGAAAAGCATCCTAAAATACCCTCAATGCAACTGAAAGATAGAAACTGACTTTATCTGCTAATTAGATATCCTGCTGGGTCTCAGGGGCCTCTCTTAGAGGCCCAATAATCCCTGCATAATACCGTGGTGAGTGTAGTATGGGTGGGCTGGACTGGTTCTATAATCTCCTAAAAGCATATCCTAGACCCAGTCCCTTCAATCCTGTTTGGAATAAGGCAGTTTGTAAATACATACATGAATATATAAATCTCCTGAACATCGATTATCCTGGTTGTTGTTTTTTAAATATGCCCTTGATCTCAGCTGGCTTTGTTACTTACCTTTTTCTGATGAAAGTTGAGCACAGCAGCAGTATTAAAAAAACAAAACAAAACAAAACAAAAAAAAAAAAAAAAACAAAAAACACACACACACAAGAAAATCCAGTGAGTTTGAGTTTGTTACTACAAATACCACTGGACCAAGGTCACCAGCTGATGGGCTAACCACCAGCTCCTCTGCCACTGAACCCAAACTGCTACCGTCTCACATAGCTTAGGGTGCAGTAGAAGAAGCACAAGAACCAGAGGTCAAACAACCTAGGTGTAAATCCCAGCTCTATCATTTTTAGCTGTGTGATCTTGGGCAAATCACTCCATCCCTCTGAAACTCAATTTCATCACTTATAAAATAGGTATGCTACTACCTACCTGACAATGTCGTTGAGGGTTTAAAGAGACAACATATATAAAGTTCCTAGCAGGGCAAGTTCAGAGACCTCGGAGCTGGAGAAGAATGGCTGAGGCCTCATGAGAAAGGTCTGGTTCAGCATGGCCATTGGCCCTTGTTGGACATGAGGTACATCAAAAGAGGAGACTCATCTCAGTTTTCTATCCTATTCCCAAGCACCAGCTTTCCAGTCTTGTCAGCCACAGGCAACTGAGTAGGTGACAGGTGTGGCAAGCATGTTAGACAAATGACTGGACTGAAAGCACTTTCTTGATTTTGGATTGCTCTGGAGAGAAGTCTTGAGAGGACAGCAGCAAAGTTATAACAAAAAGAACACCTGGAGAATCATCTTTGGATCTGGACTTCTCCTGGCTCTGTCCTTTCTCCACAATTAAAGATAAATCAAGTACATGAACAGTTTCCACTTTCTAGGGCCTAGAGGCTTTAAAAGATAAGATGTACTCTCTGTTTCTACCCCAGAGCCTCAGGGAAGTAAAAGACAGTGGCTAAGAGGCAGTAATTAGACTGCCTGTGGCTCTCCATAATCCATGCTTCTCCTGAGACACAGGTAGCAGTGTGGCACCAGTTATAGGATGCCTCCTGACCATTTCTTGGCATCAGCATCCCCTTTCATTGCCAATCGCCTTTTGTGCCTCCTATTCCCACCCACATACACAAAAAAGCCAAAAAAGGGAGAGAAATATAGAATGACACAATTGCTTCTAGCATTATCCAGGCCTTGGCAAGTACCTGTGTTGGCCAGTGGGAGGAGTCACTTACCGGGGCTTTTTTGTCAATGGGCTTGATGACAAATTTCTTGTCATTGAAAGAGATGTTCCTGATTTCACTCCAGGGGAAGCCTATCTTAGGAGTCAGTCTGTAAAAATGGATGCCAAGAACATTAGGATAAAGGCAAGACAAGAAGGACTTAGAGGGTTGGTGCCTTGCCCTCCCCACCACCAACTTCTCCCTTAAGGAGGTAGATTCATTGCCAGCTCAGCCAGTGTCATCACATGCCACCACGTCAGCTGCCAGCATTGAGGGTGCACAAAGGACCTCCTGATACCACAATCAACATATCCCTTGTCCCAGTATCTGAGGTTTGTTTAATTTTATTTTTTGTTGAGGCATGGACCTTGTAACAATCTCTCACAAGAATCCCCAGCCCTACTTAACTGGAACTCTTCTACCCAAGGTTGTAAAAGTTGGGGAGAAGGTAAATAATGAGTTCCAAGACTCAGAAGTTACACAAAACAATAATATACTGATCTTCATCCTCATCAAGAGCAAGCCAAGAAGGGACTTCCCTAGTGGTCCAGTTGAGAACCCACCTTCCAATGCAGGGGACACGGGTTCGATCCCTGGTCAGGGAACTAAGATCCCACATGCTGCGGGGCAACTGAGCCCACGTGCCGCAACTACTGAGCCCATGTGCTCTGGAGCCTGTACGCCACAACTAGAGAGAAGCCCGTGCACCGCAACGAAGAGCCCATGTGCCGCAACTAAGACCCGACATGGCAATAAATAAATAAATAAATAAAATACTTTTTTTAAAAAAAAGAGCAATCCAAGGAAAAAAAATAAGCTAGTGAGATAAGGCTGTAGCAAGAGGGATTACAGGCCAAAAGGCACTTAATCATCATATGCAAAGGAGATTAATTACAAATCGTGACAAGGTAGGTTTTAGACCAGTGTTGTCCAACAGAAATATAATGAGAACCACACATGTAATTTTAAATTTTCTAACAGCCACATGAAAATAAGTAAAAGGAAATAGGTGGAATTAACTATAACAGCAGTTCATTTAACCCAGTATATGTAAAATACTATCATTTGAACATGTAAATCAATATTTTTAAAAATATTAGTGAGACATTTTGTATTCTGTTATTCACACTAAGTCTTCAAAGTCCAGTATGGAGTTTACACTTATAGCACATCTCAATTCAGAGCAGCCACATTTCAAGTGCTCAACAGCTATATGTGGCCAAAAGCTACCATAGTGGACAGTGCAAGTCTAGTCAATGCAAGATTTAGAGGCCTGAGGGAGGTTGTACAATCATCTGGACTGGTCTAAACTAGGTAGAAGAAGAATGATATAGGTGGGACCCAGGAAGTATAATCCTACTCTGTCAAATCCTAGGTGTCAAAGTGGTCCAAAAAACTAAGTAAGCTCTGAACTATACCTGTCATTCTGCTCATAGATGTTGAGACCCAGGGCATCCACTCCCAGCCACAGCTCTGAGCCTTTCTTGTTCTTGATGCTGAAGTAGTTCACACCATACATCTCCAGATCCTGGGCAATCTTCAGATACTCCAGGACAGCATCCTCCCTAAACAAGAGAGCAGGGTGGGGCGGGGGCAGGGAATATAGGGGAGCCTGTGAATCAGACCCGGGGAGACAGAAAGCCTACTTTTTCTGCACTTCTGACAAGAATCTTGCTATAAGGGGTGGGAAAGAGGATGGAAGGTGAACAGATGATGGCGAACAGAGCACAACATGACTTTTGCCAAAAAATGCTCACAAGAGCCTCAGGTCTGAGGTTCCCAAGGGGAATAAAGGCAGGCTGACCCTTGCTGGCCTCTGGCATGTTAGCTATCACAGAAGCCTCGTACGCAGGCACATTATTAGCAGAGCGCAAATGAGGTGGTGATGGCAAAATGGTAAGATTTGTTCTTCAACTAGACAACTCCAAAATGGTATGCCATGTTTATAGAGCTCCTTCTTCATTTCATTCTTGGGGAGGAGCCCCTGGTGGCGCAGAAGCTCCCTAGGGATCCTGAGATCCCCTTCATTTCTTTATGGTCAAAATTTTCTGGGCTATCAGTTGCCATCATTCACAAAAAGTACAGCTTTATAATGGCCCTGATTTGCCTTCCATTTCTAATTTCCTGTTTCTCTCTCTCCAACGTCCTCCAGTGTTCCTAGCCCTCTGCCTCTTCTCCCTCCAGAACCAACTCTCATTCTCCCTGCAGGGGCAGTAGAGCCCACAGTTGCTAGGGCCGGCTTACCTGAGCATGCCCCGGTGCTCTTCATGCCACACCTGGATCCGTTCCTCCCACTGGTCCTTGTTAAGTTTGTGCTGTTCCAGGACCCTGGAAAGACAATGCATGGTGAGTAGTTTAAAGCACAAAGTCCAAAAGCAGGGGTAAAGGGAAGTCTACTTAGCTCCCTAAGGGGTTGATGCAAAAAGAATGTGGGGTCATTACACCAGAAGCAGACTGAAATTACAGCAGGAGGTATTAATTAGACATAGGGAACTGCCTGAGGGGTATGAGAGATACAGAAGGGGTGACCAAGAAAGACAATAGGAACACCTTCCTTTGTACCTTTAACCAGAAAATTCAATATGTGCTGTGGTCTCTAAGCAGAGCAATAACATATCAACAGTCTGTGCTGGCTTGTGGGGCTAAGAGTAGGAACGGGCCCGTGGAGGCATGCATACGCTCTCCTAGATCTTTGTGGTACCAACAGTTTGCAATTGTGAGACTATTGCTCAGGGATAAGATTACAGCCTGTGGCTACAGAACAAAGAACTGAGCCCAAATGGCTCTGGGAGAAACTATTGATAATGGGCTCAACCTCCCAGATCTACTAGATCATAAACAAGGCTTGCTTTAAATATGCTATCTCAGACATTATGGCAGTGACTTAGGTAGAGTCCGAGGGCACAACCACTATCCCTAATACCTTCAGGTGAGTTGTACATTTGCCACAGCTCCACTGGGACTGAGGCTACCAGAATGAAGCAGAACTTTTCCTTCCAATCCAGAAGCCTATGAAAATAGCGAATGGATGCAGTGGGGTTAAAAAATTCAAGAGACTAGTGTTCTAGGTCACCTTAAATGAGCTGTGGGAGATTGAGCAGGTCAGAGTGAGCACCTCTGCACATCTATTTCCTGAGCCAATAAGGATTGTGCTGCCTTATTCATTTTGTGTGTTGTTGTGATGCTAAAACAAGAATAATGAGTGTTTGAGAATGTTCAATTTTGAAGTTTACAAAAGCAGAAATCTCTGTACACTGGTTATCAATATTAAAAG
Organism: Balaenoptera musculus; assembly: GCF_009873245.2. Taxonomy (NCBI): domain Eukaryota; kingdom Metazoa; phylum Chordata; class Mammalia; order Artiodactyla; family Balaenopteridae; genus Balaenoptera; species Balaenoptera musculus. The sequence goes on along the minus strand of NC_045806.1, from coordinate 51,806,905 downwards.
ACTGTTTGAGCTCCCCACATCCTTGGCTTAAGTATTTCTCACTCCTATGAACCTCTGATATAAGAGGTCTAAATCAGTGAAAAGGATTGAGAAAATGGAACCGGGGCAAGGAGAATCAATCCATCTCTGGTTCTCTATATAAGCACCTGTTTACAGGGTAATGAAGTCCTGTAATTAGGCAAACAGAGGAGGAAAAAAAGCTTTTTATTTTGAGAACCAGAGAAATAACAACAGGGTATGGTGCCATATGCAAATGTGTCTGTCTGAGCAGCATAACACGGTCTTCAGACAGACCCTAGTGGAGAGGGACAGATCTGGCAACCCCTGTATAATAGGGATCAGTCAGCTTTGGGCTGCAGCCCACTCTGACCAGGGCAGATGGCCAGTACATCACCTCACCTCTGTGGCAGCAACTTGTCCCCGGCCAAGTAGCCAGACTTGTGGACTTCCTTATTGAAGTCACCATACTTGGACTGGACAGCATAGGAGGCCAGCAACACAGCAGTCTCAGGTGGGCAGTAAATATCATCATTGAGAATGCCCTCCTTCACTTGCAGGAAGAATAGTCGCTGTGTGATGTCCTGGATCAATTCCTCGGATACATCCTCAGGGTAGAACTTAGCCCGGAACTTGAAAAGCAGGGGGCTTTCCTTCCGCACATCCTGGGCAGTCACCTGGGAGCAGCAAGGGGTTATGGGCTCTCAAAAAATAGACTTTAGGGGTGGGGGAGTGGCTGTAGGGTGGGAAGAAGACACTGAAAAGTCATCAATTTGGATAATCCCAAAGAGCTGGGTGGCAATTCTCCTAGTAATTCAGAAAAGAGACACATTACTTTCATTGGGGACCCAATCCCATATCCATAATTGCTTCCTGTTGGGAATTTCTTCCTGAAATAACCTAACACCCACTGATAGTCATAAGCCCTTAAGCCATCATCATCTGACAATATATCCAGCTGCCCCCACGTTCTGAAAGTAGGCTTAAGAAACTCCTCTTTTAAGGCTCCCCCAACTCCATAAATCAGCAAAGTAAAGACTAGGATGTATGACTGAGGTCTGGGAATTGGCTATAGGCAAAAGCACAAATCAGACTGTCTTTTAAAGCCTGAAATTGGCTATTAGCGGCTCCACATTTTTCCAGCAGAAGTCTCCACTCTTTGTGAAAAGAAGACTCTGCCAGCAGAAGGTGGGGCACCCATCCCCTAGACACTGTCAGGAAAATAAGCCATAGGACAATATGGAGACCTCCAAGGACAAAGTCAGCCAGTTTGAAGATAATGAGATGGAGAACTGCCATGTTCCTGCAGAGATGCTGCTTGGAGGTGGAGAGTTTGAATGGACCTATACTTAAACCATCCCACTTGGAATTCAACTGAGATAGAAAATCAAGAAAGAAGGACACATCTGCATGGGGCTCAGGTATCAGTTGACAGGCAAGAAAAGGGACAAGATAAGATTATGAGACTTTCAAGATTCTTTCCAGTTTAATAGTCTATGACTCTCTGTTTAACAAATTTCCTAAAGCCCTTCAGTTTGGAAAGGAAAAAAGGATACCAATCCCCTCCTGAAGAACTACTAATGGCTATGGTCCATAAGTGGGTCCCATCCTCCTTGGACACTGGCCATTCTCGCTGTTAGGAGTCCAAGTGGAGACAGCAAGAGATCTGCCCTTATTCTGATCTAGTGGTCGATCAGAATTTTTCACTCATGAAAAACTGAGCCCTAGATGCCCTGCATTTGCCAGCGAACACATTTTACACCCCTGAGAAAGATCTGGTAGAGGAGTGAATTCCAAACCTGACAATGGGATAAGCAATTACCTTCTTATTGAGTTTTAGCCAAGTAGAGAAACCCTTAGTGTCCTGGTACTGCAGACCAAAAAACCAAACTTCCCTCAGGCCGATAGTTTTTACCACCTGAAAGACAAAACAGAAAACAACCACTAGTTGAATGCCTACCTTGTGCCAGGCACAGAGGACAGAAATGTGGAGCCCACATGGTCCCAGGGTCTGGCAAGAAAATATACTTGGGCAGGAGCTAAGAAACGATGTCAACATCTCTCTGAACAAAGTACTTTCACTGAGGTAGGGACTGGATCGATTACTTATAAGCACGACCACACACCAATAACTTGATATCCATTATCTCCTTGAATTTTCACAATAGCCCTATGATATAATTACAATTGGGCCCATTTTATAGATAATAAAAGTAAGGTTCAGAAGTGAAGGTTCAGTTAGTAAGTAGCAGAGTCAGGTCTGTTTGACTCCAAACCCATTCAAATCCAGTGCTTTCTGCCACCCCCCCCACCCCTCCTCAATTATGCCATGCAGCTTCACACACCCAGGATGGATTAAAAGCTGAAGGTAAAAACTGTTGGTTTAAATCCTGAATCTTGTTCTCCTGGATTACTTCTTTATGTTTAGCAACTAAGAATAATGCCCACACCCTTCAGAATGAATCCTATTTACAATGTCCAAATAAAGAATGTTTGAGGAGACAGAGCAGGGACTGGGGTATCTATACACCCCAAAGCTGTGCTGTGCCTAGGGGCTGAGATGCTTCTTTCCAGTCCTGATTAGAGTTCAGTCATGATTCCCCTTTACCACTCACACAGGTTGAGAGTGGGAATGAGGGTGGAAACAGGGTGAGTACCTCAGTGTAGTAGCTGAGGGGCCCCGTGGTGTTCTGGGCATCTTGGCTGAGCAGTGGGCAGGAAAGGGAGGCCAGCCAGGAGAAGACAGATGGGGTCTGTTTTCCAGTCCCCGACATTAGCATGTAAATAGTTCTGGCTGGTGGCTCAAACCCAGCATGCCCACCACTGGGGATAGAGGCAATAAAGCTGAGCCACATCCTAATGAGGTCACGCTGGCATCAGAGTCTTCTTTATATTTTCTTCTATTGTGGGGGGGTGGTGCTGGCGAGGGGTGGTTGAGGTGAAGAAATGTACCTGGACTTAGAAACAGGTAACAAGGACCCAGTGTTGCTTATGTCTTCCCTGTGAATAAATCAGTATATCCCCTCAAAACGCACACATGCACACTCACACACACACACACACACACACACACACACACACTGCACTGTATCCAAAGTCTGCACTACACATCCAAGGCCAGGCCCCGTAGTCACTCCCAGAGCTTACAATCTAGAGCTTCAGAGGTCCCAAGGAAAAAGTAGATCATGTTTATTAAAGTACCTGTTATGTGCCAGGTACCAAACACTGAACAACCATGAGATAGCTATTATCTCCATTTTATAAATGAGGAAAATAAGGCTTAGAGAGGCAACCTGTCTAAAACTGCAGAGCCTAGACTAGAATCCTAATTGTATGACTCCAAAACCTATACCCTTTTCTCTTGCATGATATCTCCTAATGCCAAGGGCTCAAAGGATCTTAGAAGCTCTGGGGTTCCCAAGTGACTAACTCCCTTGTCTCTCTTTTGGCCCAGATATCCCAGCCAGACAATGAACTTTGACTACCTCTGCATCTAGATATAGTTCCTGGCTTTCCCACTAGACTCAATCAACAACAGCTTTGGAGAGAAGCCATATCCCGAGGTCATTAACCTTCATTGCTCACCAGGGTATGCATGGTGATCGCCCTTCCCTTTCTAGCTTGAATCAGGTATCAGAAAACCTCAGTGGAAGTCTCAATTCTGTCTCCAACTTGCTGTGTGATCTTAAGGTACCATATTTCCCTATCTGGGCCTCAGCTTCCTCATCTATCCAGCTTCCCCATCTACTACGAATGGTGTGGCTTAAACGACCTCTTTCTGCTCTCAAGTTCTACCATTCTACTAATTAGGTTATTTGTAAATGACCAAGAAATACAACCCCATTTCCCACCTACCTCTTGCCAACTTGGGTAACTAGGAACATGCTTAGAAAAAATAAATGAAGGAAGGTGCATGGTATGAGGAAAGATCAAAAGACGTCCAGAATTCAATGGCAAGGTGAGTCCTTGAGTCTAAGTCAATAGGCAGTAGGAATTACCAGTTTTTAGATGACAACAAAGTAGTCATGTTGAAATGTGATTTTGGCTTTTTTTGCAGAGGATAGAGGGAGAGGATGTGAACAGGAAAGATTTTTTTAAAGCACCTCTTATCTCATCCTATATCTAAGATAGGGCCTAATTAACAATTCTAATGGTTTTTCACAAGGCTGCAAAATAATAATGTGCCAAGGTACAATTGGTGGAAAGAAATAAGTTCCAAGAAACAATTCAGCCCCAAGAGAGAAAGGGACCCACTGAAGATGTTGAAAATGGACCATTAGGGCCAGGATGCTAGGTCACGGCAGGGCAGACTGGGAACAGAACTAGTAGGGCAGCAACTGGTTTTTGCCTGTACCAATGGTACAGCTGTAGAGGCTCAGAGACCCCAGAACTAAAAGGGAGTGAGGAAGGCACGGACTACACAGCCAGTCCCATAGGTCCCAGGAGTAAGTTCCTTAGCCTCTTCTTGCACCATGTTGTCTGTTTCACTAGTGGGATGGGTAGGGGTTGATGAGAAGAGGATCATGGGAGCCAAAACAGTTCCAGGATCTAGAGTATCTCTGAGGATAAAGTAATAGCTAAAGCGATATCAAAAGAAAGATCAGCAAGGCATTTTAATCTCTCTGAGCACTGCCTCTTCCCTTATGAATACAGAGAAATCAGATGTATATAAATTTTCCACTTCCTTAGGCTGTAGGGCTTGGAGAGATGAGCAATGTCTCTTAGCCTCCACTGAAGTCCTAAAGTGAGGAAGTGAGGGTGTGGGGGGAAGGAAGTATGGTCTGAAGTCAGAATCAAGACTGAAAAAGAACAAAGGATAAAACAGATGACCCCTGGACCCCAGGCTATAAGGAAAACTCCAATTAAGGTCCACAGGGCGCTGGGAATCACTTGATCAGGCAACTCTTGGCCCCATTTCAAAGTCCTGAAATATGGAAATGAGGCCAAGCTTAGCTTGCTTCCAGCTTTGCCTCCAGCTGAGACCTTACTCCAGAGGAAACAGAAACCTCGTTTTCTAGTGGGAAAGAGTATCTAGGTCCCAGTTCCAGGAACATCTGTGGCTCCAGTGACGGGTCCTTACCATTCCACTCTGAGAAATGGCTGCATCCCTGAGAAAAAATGTCTTTCTTTGCTCCCTTTGATTCCAGAGAGCCAGCTCATCTGGCCTGAGCTAGTATTTCTCAAAGCTGCCGTGGAAGAAATCCTTAAGCAGCAGAAGATAATGAATGCATATACCCGGGGGACGGGGGTGGGGTGGGGTGGGGTGGGGTGGGGGTGGCAGCGTGAGATACAAGAAGATGGCTGCAAGCCACAATTTTTTTGAAGCCTGAAGCTTTAACCTTAATCATTTGTGCAAATTTTACTTCCTACTCCTTAAATATCCATGTTTTAATAATGAAATTGATATTATCTACAAGTAAAACTGATGTGCCAAGATACTAAATCACATCCATCCCACGGCTCTGTGTACCTCCTGGAACCTGCCACATTCACCTAGAGGGGCTAGGACTTCAGTTTGTAAGACACTGGCTGTGGATTCTATTCAGCCACACAATAGAAATCCCCCAAACAGACTGGAGCATTGCAGGATCCAAGCAGCATAAACTAGAAAACTGGGGTCCAGTGAGGGAAAGAGATTTGCCTCTGAGAAAATCCTCACTAATTACCAGGAGCATCTGGATGTAAGCAAGAACTCCCTTTCGCCTCTCTTTTGCATGTGAAAGCTACTTATGTCTGAGGTCTGGGGAGGGGAGGGGAGATTAGGTCAATTCTGGAAACCAAAGCCCCCCTCCTCATATCCTTTATGCATCTATCTGAGTAAACAAACTAGTGACATAAGCAGTCACTTCAGAAGCCCAGAGCAGGATTGGGAAGCAAGGTTTGAGCCTCAAGAGGAAAACTGCATGAGAAATTATGTGCAAAACTGCACCAAAGCCCAAACACCTGAGGCCCACTGAGATCCCATTACAGGCTTGGCAGCAGCTGCATCAGCCACCCACCTGAAAGCAAATCAGTACACAACTGGAAAATTCCAGGAGGGCTGCCACCATCGCTGCTTCTGCTACCCCACACTGCCTGTGCCCAAGTGGCCACCTGCTCTGTAACACAGAACCCATTCAGCTAGGGTTCTAAGTCTAGGGACCAAACTTTGTTCTTAGAATGGAAACAGGCAAATAAAGAGGAGGTCACAGAGGACACAGCTGACAAAAGGCACTGGGAAAATTGCAAATGCTATAAGCTTTGGTTCAAGCCACTATACTACTTCTTAGCTATCTGACCTTAAACAGGTCTTTTCCCCTCTCCAAGCCTCAGTTCATCATCTATAAGATGGGGATACTATTATTATAATAATAGATATTAGTTATTTTATAAAACAAAAATGGTAAAAAAGAGAAGAAGGGATTGCTGCCTTCAATGCAGAGTCGACAAATCCTAAGGCCTTCACTGAGCCAGAAAAGCATCCTGATTTCATGGCTCCCTTATCTGAACTCCCAGGGGAAATTCCACCCACTTATTTAGCCCTTAATAAGAATAAGCAACATTAGAATGCCTGCTATGCACCAGGCACTTTACTTACTCAAGGATTAAATAAGACTACAAAATCTCTAAGATTAGTGTGATTACTATTTTACTGAGGAAAGTAAAGTCCTAAGAGGCTAAACAAGCCATCCAAGGTCACACAGCTGAATATCAGGACAGAATTTGAACCCAAGGCTGACACCAAATCCCATGCTCTATATACCACCTCTATACACAACCTGAGCCTCAAGGGTGTTTGTTTCATTCAATGTGAGAGAAGAGTTGCATGTACTTTTCTCTGTTTCCATAGGTGAGTAACTCCAAGTTCCTTAAGGACAGAGGTGGTGTTTGATAGGTCTAGAGATTCTCCTAGAGACACAGTAGACCTTCAGTCAATACTGAATCAGTCAATGAACAGATGAATGAATGGATGGATGCTCTGAGATTTCACCTCTCTTCTAGAGCTCAAAACCTTAAGTGGAGGGGGCAGGTAGAGCTAGAATAGAGCTAGAGCTGGAGACCACGGCTGAGGAGAAGCCAGGCAGAGGGTTCTTAAAGTGGAACTTATTATGGCAGCACTGCCCCCTAGTGGCACCTAGGTAATCAAGAGCCCTCGGAAGAACCTCACGCTTTAGAAGTGGGGCTAAGTGACAAAATCGCTGTAACAAAATGTGTTCTCTCTCCTCCTTAGCTGTGAACACACTCACAAGAACGAACAAAGGCAAACGGGAAGAACTATGGGCCCCACTTCCCTTTCCCACCAGGCCTTGTAACTCCTCAAGCTATGACTTCCCATTGTTGCCTGTTATTTATCACTGGTGCCAAGGAGGGTGCTTCCTCTCCAGTCAGCTTCCTCTCTGGTCATCAGCCAGACAACTGCTGGATTCCAGGATGGCCCCAGAGCTTCTGTCAATTCCTCCCAAGGAGTCCAGCTCCTTCCTCCTAGGCCCCTGATCTCACTGAATGATGGATCTCAAAGGTCAGACAGAATGAACTTCCTTCCTTATGCCTCATCAACTTAGAGAGAGGGAAGAAGGGAAGAGATCAAATCCCCCAATGGCCTGTGAACACGCACCTCTGAGGATTTCCATCCAGACCGGCCTTGGCCCCGAGAGTGCCATATGCTCAATTCTGTGTCAGAGTTCAATTTTTTTTTCCTGTAGTTTTCACCTATGGGGTCCCAGCTCTGCTCCTTCTGACCTCACAGAACATGATTGCCCCCTCCTTCCTACAACAGCCCCTCAGTGATCTCAAGACAGAGAATACATCTTCTCTTGAGTCTTCTCCAAGCCAAACAGGCTCATTCACCCCAAACAGAGTAGCACAGTAGGGAAAAGTATAGTTTTACAGTCAGAGCTATATTTGAAACTCTGTATCACAATTTACTAACTACATAACCTAGAGTGTGTTTTTTCACCTCTCATAGGCAGGGTCACTACAAGGATTAAAACAAGGTTAGTCCATAGTAGGTGCTCACTAAATCATATTTCTCAAAACAACACTGATCTTCCTGGTCGGAAATCATGAACTTCCTGGTTTCCTCCCTTTCCTCTCCCCAACCAGTATGAAAGACTCAAGTCTCTCAAGGGCTTTTTTGGGGAAGCAGTAGCTTTCAGAACTAGCACACCAATCTGGCCAGGGCTCCCTACCAACTGGGCTTCCCTCAGAACCACACCCACAGTACACAAACCAAACCAACACTAACAAAGAACTATCTGGCCCTGTGGCTTTTCAAAGTTAATAAACCCCTTTGTTCAAGTATTTTTCTGCTCTAGGCTCTAAATTATGCCTTCCTCACCCTCCACAGCTACGCCCTCCAATGCAAATGGACAAAGCCCCCAGTGTTGAAGGCAGGGAACGGTGTCATTTGTTTGACAGAGGTGGGGTATAGAACCAGGGCTCTGGGAAGGCGTCTGGGTAGAGGCCAAGGGAGTCTCTGGTACCCAGCTGGACTATAAAATCCACATTGGCTGATACTCTCCTCTCTACAGCTGCTGCCCAGAATGATACTGCTGTCTGAAGCAAAGGGCCCAACAGCCTACGTATGGTATGGACACCTTCTCCCTTTTGTCCCAGAGACAGTAGAAGCCTACCTAGGAAGAGTTGTCCCCCCACCAGGTATCCTTCCCCTCCCCACGCCCTGGCATATGCCAATTGCAGATCATACTCAAGTGAAGCATTTCCCTCCTTTTTACAGAAAGGGGTCATCTGAAATCCAAATAGTGGGGTTAGAAATGGGAAAGAAAAGATATGGAATACAGAAATAAATGCCACAGATAAATTTCTGAGAGATAACCAAATTTGAGATATCAGTTAGACAGTGTACAGATGGGGAAACTGAGGCCCAAAGAGGGGAAAGTTTTGTGTAAGGTATCAGGAGAGTTAGTGGTAGAGCCAGGCCTAAGGCCCAAAATTTCCAACTTTCTATCCAGTGCCCTTTCAACTTCACCAGGCTGTCCCTTGAAAAGCTTTCCAATATAAAACCTGCATGCAAAGGGAGAATGCAAAACCTTAATGTAATCAAAATGCATTCAGTCATTCCAGACTAGCATTGTAATCACTTGTGAACTATGTGAATGTCAGCACATTAATTGTAGTAAATGTGTGTTTAAATGTTCCTCTGACTAATCTGTCTTTTGTAGATTAAATATCAATGACTACCTTTCACCATTCGATACAAAACAAACTCCAGAGAAGAAGCAAGTTCTAGCTAGATCCAAAGTTAGATATGCTGAGGATCTTCAAGCCCATCTCCCAACTCTAGCTGATTAATGAGACAAGAAGTGTCGCAGCATTTGGAAGCTATCATTTATTACATCTCTACTACATGCCAGATGCTTCACATAACACTCACTTCTCTATTTGTATTTTCTTATTGCCTTTCTCTCCTATTTCTAATTTATCCTTTTGTATCCTTATAAACCACCGTAACAAGTTTTCTGAGTAGCAAGTGAGATACAAATAACATACTCTTTCATAACCTCACAAAAAGCCTGTGAGGTAGGTATTAGACCCACTTTTGGGGGGCAGGGACAGGAGAGGAATGAGACTACCAACCCAGAAAGGTTCAATAATTTTCCCAAGGCCTAGCTACGAATATGAAGATTTTGTTTCCCCATCTGTAAAATGGGGCCAATACTAATTCCTGCATTCATTGGGCCTTGTGATAGTCAAATGATATGGTACACAAAATGTCTGTCACAGTACCTGACATACTGTAAGCCCTGGACAAATGTTAACTTTCATCTGTAATAGCCATAGACAACAATTTTCCCACTCTACCACATGACATCAGGGACTCAGGAGACATGCCCAAGCTGTCCTCACATTTCTAGGCATATTTTCCTTCTTTTTACATAGAGATCTGAATGGAAAACAGCCTTGCACCATCCCCATCTCCATCCTCTCCCCTCACCAGTCAGGAGTATTCATAGTAACAGAATGATCTCATTTGAATATAATCTCCTTCTTCCTTTCCCTTCCCAACTCTGGGTAAGCTCTCAGACAGCATAGGTACTCAGAGAGCAAAGGAGAAAGGGAAGCAAGAGGGCCTGGGAAATCTATTAAGGGGACATGCGGTCCCAACATCCAGGACAATGTTAGACTCCCACCTCACCAGAGGCGGGTGTGGAAATAGGATAATGGCCCACCTGGAGGGATTCCAATCTCTGGAAATGGGAACCCCATTTTTACTCCTAGAAGTCTGGTCACAGATGGCACACTCCTTTGGCCCCTGGAGGGTCTTTGAATGCTAATAGATTCTGTGGCCCCCACCTGGCTATTATATAGCACACCCCTTTTGACAAGGGTGACTCACAGCGAAGGAACACCCCTTGGATTGGAGATGGGAATGACCACTTCAGCATTATCTCCATGGCATGATTATAGGAGCTGAGGTATCCTCCTATTGCATTCATCACCCCCGGTGGTATCCTAAGTCCCAATATTCCTTGAGGGAAATGTACATAGAGCACACTACTTCAGGGAGAATATGTTGGTTTCTTTCTACTAGGAAGAAAAAACAATGTGACAGAGGCCATGTTGTACAGTGACAAGAACATGGGGTTCAAATACCAGCCAGATACCAGCTGAGTGCAATTAAGTTATTTAATTTCTGAGCATCATCATCAAAATAGAGATCACTTACATCTTTCAGAGTTGAGAGAAAGGCTCTGCATGCTGACATTTTAAAAGCATCTAGCACAGTCATATCCCACTCGCTTCTCTTTTCTCCCAGGTTCAGCACCAAGGATAGGATTAATCGGGGCCATCAAGGTGCAGGCTGCCAAAGTTAATCTTTGCCTCCTTCGTTATTAAGGCTGAGGCCAGACTTTGTTTTGACCTATCCTGGAGGAGTGAGTAGGAGAAGAGATTCCCCAAAAGTGGGCATTATGGTGGAAGCTATTGGGAGAAGTGGGGGGCTAAGGAGCAACAAGTCCCTCCCTTACCTGGTCAAACAGCTGCTTGCCAGTGGTGTTGGGCTGAATGGCAAATTCCAGCTCTGCGTCCATGGTGGTCACACGCACATTGATCTAGGATGAGATCAAAGGAGGCAAGTTAGTTGTCTGGCTCTATGCTCAGCAGAGCCTGGGACAAGTCTCTGTTCAACCACAGGAGAGGGAACTAAGATGCAAGAACCTAAGACATTTAGATACTGGTGTGAAGGAAGGGAGACTATTGAACAAACAATAACCTAGCCCTGCTCCCAACCAGTTTACTGAAGACAAAAAACCCCATAGCTACAGGGCAATGCTTACCAAGGGGCAAACAAATGAATGCAAATCAACCTACTATCAAGAGGAAACAAGTGTTGACTGTACTTCTTCCACCTACACCAGCCAGCTCCAAGCCCACAGCATTCTCTCCCCACCTCTGATCTATAGCCTGGATTATCTACAGCACTGATCTTTGCAGAGGCAAGTTAAGGGCAGGATAAAGAACACTGCATTCTAAGCCTAGCATCATAACTGGTTCACTCTACAACCTTGGATAAGTCTTATCCCCTTCCTGGGCCTTAGTTCTCCTCATCTGTGCAAGGGCAGGAGTGCAGGGGGTGGAGGTTGTCAATTACACTAGGCAATCTCCAACAACCATTTCAGTGCTGACGTCTATGGTTCTATATACTGACTTACATTGTTAACACTTCCTGTATTTATGTCTCACTGGTCTCCCTAGGCTCAAGAGAGGAAAGGGGCCTCAACAGAGATAGGTGCGGGCAGCACAGAGGTGCTTGACTTCCCAAAGCCAAGTCAGCAGAGGGAAAAGGAACAGGGACAGGCCCAGATGGAAACACACAGTATTTCACAGGCACTAGAAAAAGTACCCTCTACCTTTAAGAAGAGATCCCCTAGCCAAAGTCAATGATAGCTGAAATTTCATCAATAGAGATATGTTCCTTTGGCTGAAAGCTTGGTGGTAGCGGTAATAGTATTAATAGCAATAATAAGCAGCAGCTTTCATGTATGGAGACTTATTACTCACTAGGCACTTTATATGCACTACCCCATTTAATATCAACAATCACCCTGTGAAGTAGAGAGTATTATCTCCACAGTGGGGATGAAGACTTAGATATTTGCCTAAAGTCACATCACTAGTAAGTGGGGAAGACAGGGTTTGAATTCAGATCTAAGTCCAAGCCTCACAATTTAAACCAATACACCAAACTCCTCTTACACCAAAGTGTAAAATGTCTCCATTAAAAGAAATCAAAGATTAAGTGTTTTTTTCTGTTGTTGGACATTTTGCTTAAGTAACCTATATGGTATAGCCACAAGATGGCTTGTTACATGGTCATATAAAATATTCATAAAGATTATTTCATGTCCAAGGCAAATACTTCAGTAATATTAAGTAAGGAAGACTAAGCAACAAGATTTCATGAGCTCAACTTTGTAAAAAGTATGCATACAGAGGTTATTGGAACCATACCCAAGTGTTAGTCAGTCTTGGTTTTTGGGTAGTGATCTTATGAGTGCATTCTCCCTTCTTTAAATTAAAAAAAAAACTAATCTACATTTTCTAAGATGCTCACGTATTAGTTATACTATTGGGAGGGAACTAAAAATAGAATTGTCAAAGATGCAAATCCCCACGGAGTGGGTAAGAAATTAGGCCTTATCAGTCTTTGACACCTATGGGCCCTTCCTGAGCACAGGGGTCAGCTAGCAGGGAAGAGGGGGCCAGACAGCAATTTTGCCAGCTAAACAATTCTGATGAGGACCAGGCCTGGGGAACAATTTTGTAAATAAATCTCACCAGGGAGCCAAGGAGGAAATCTATTTCAGGATTGACAATGGGACAGGAAAGGCCATGAAGGCAGGAACAAGTAAGGCAAGTACCCCAGTGGGAGACAACGGGCAGGGTTAGCCACTTTGACTCAGTGTTACCTAGGCTTCCTGCCAATCCAGTGACCTCCATAGAATAGGCCCTCATAAGGTAGGGAGAATGAGGCCCAAAGGGCTGGAATTTGGCCTCAACATCTAGCCTTAAATCACCCTTAAGCTGAGTCAGGGGAGCCCTCAAAACACCAATGACTTGATAGGGATAGGAAAGAGTAGAAAAGGGACAGTGGCCCTTTTAGTACATTGAGAAATTTCATTCTCACCTCAAGGTTTCTGTCTTAATTAGAGTTACCTCTCTAGTATCCAAGACTCAGTGGGTACTCACAAGATATTGGCTAAATGAACAGTACTAAGCAAGGGGATATAAGAGATAAATATAGCATAGTATACAGAATCAGAGGTGGGAACATTTTACATCTTGACATTTTTGTGCCATGGACCTTTCCAAGCAGTTTAGCGCGGTCTGTGGACCTCCTTCTCAGAATATTTGTAAATGCATGAAATAAAGTAGATACAAAGAGACCAATTATATTGAAATAGTTATCAAAGTTTAATATGTACTTCTTTATTATATTATATAATTACCTAACACTGGGTCTTATTATTACTACTGTAATTTCAACTTCGTCTTCGGCATAAATGATATTTTGAGAAATCTATAATAAGTAAATCGTGGTACAAAAGTATCTTAGATTTCCACTGGTGACAAAGTCATAGTTACTAGCTTTTTTTTTTTTTTTGGCCTACATTCATAATTGAAAGAGGGGCTAAATTTCAGTGAGAGGTTAGTGAAAACAAATATGTAATTTTCCTCCATCCAACTTCATAGATCCTTCCCACTTCAAATTATACCTATGGACTTCACAGAGGCTCAAGGACTCCAGGTTAAGGAGCTTCCTATAAATTTATTTCAGTTTACCCAATATTAATGGAATACTATGTTTAAGGAACTATGGTTGCAGTAGAGCTATAGGACCAGTCCCTGACCCCAAGGTACTTACTGAATAACAGGAAAATTATAATATACAAGGGAAACCCTGAGAAGTGCCATACCAGAACAGAAGAAACCTTTTGTGGAAATATGGAACCACAGTTCAAAGTGGTATTTGCACTGGTCTCTAAGGATAACCTGGATTTTGAAAAAGGGAGAGTGTGGGAAATGGGGGGAAGAGCACACAAATGCCCTAGGTAGAGAAAGAAATACGTGCAACGGCCCAAAAGGAGACAGAGATAAAAGCATGCAGGTCTATACTGCTGAACTGAATGAATAAGCATTTTCAGAACGCTAATGGAAAACTGATTAATTCATAAAAGTGCTAACAAAAGATCAAGATGAAAAAAAAATTAATTACATGGGACTGAGTGAACTGATGAGGATGATTATAATTTTTGTGACTTTCTGTTTGAATAAAAAAAAACACATTTGTAATTAAAAAAAAACAAAAAAAGCATGCAGGTCTCCTCCAGGGTGAATGAGGCCTGCAAGGTGAAGAGTGGGCAGAGAGGCCAGGAAGGTAGGTGGAAGGCCTTGAAGAATATGCTAGAAAGCTGGGCCTTAATCCTGTTGAGAGTGGCCAGCCACCCTGAAGGTTCTGAGCAGGGTGGGGCAGAATCAGAACAGGGCTTTTTAGAAGAAAGCACCCAGGGAGGACACCGAGGAAAGGGGTGGGGTTCCAGGGAACATTCCACAGCTAGGAGTTCCCTTTATTTATTTTTTTAAAAGATTTATTTATTATTTATTTATTTATTTTATTTATTTTTGTCTGTGTTGGGTCTTAGTTGCGGCACTCGGGATCTTCGTTGGGGCATACGGGATCTTTCATTGCGGTGCATGGGCTTTTCTCTAGTTGTGGCGTGTGGATTTTCTATCTCTAGTTGTGGCACGCAGGCTCCAGGTCGCGTGGGCTCTGTAGTTGTGGCGTGTGGGTTCCAGAGTGCATGAGCTCTGTAGTTTGCAGCACACAGGCTCTCTAGTTGAGGTGAGGGAGCTCAGTAGTTGTGGCACACGGGCTTAGTTGCCCCGCGGCATGTGGGATCTTAGTTCCCTGACCAGGGATCGAACCCGTGTCCCCTGCATTGTAAGGTGGATTCTTTACCACTGGACCACCAAGGAATTCCCAGGAGTTCCCTTTAATTCACACTATTGGGAAGAATTTTCAAAGGAAATTCAGTGTCTCTTGCAGATCATGTCAGTCACAGGTCATACCAATCTATCATCTTCAGGGGCTGGCCCACAAGTCCAAATATTTAACTTAAATATTTGGTAAATAAATGTTTCTTAAATAAATCAACTGGTAGAAAAGAACTCAGCCTGGGTTAGGAATAAGCATGTCAGACAGGCTACTACTGTCCAGCTTCCTCCCTCCTAATAGAGCATCGCCCCAGAACAAGGGCTCTCCTCAAATCTGAAGCTGTCCAGCTGAAACCAAACTGGAACCTACTTCTCTAGAATCCCCGCTCAGAGTTTCTGTCATTCCACTGTGGCTGCTTCTCGAGGGAAAGCAGCCTGTGGTTTCCTGAACTTCACTGTGGAGACAAATAATCTTAGGTTTAAAAAAATTAGAAAGAAAAGCAAACACAAAGGGACTTCTCTTCTTGCTACTACTTAACTCAGAAGAAAATGTGAGTCATGAAGACAGGGTCATGGGTCTGTGTTCTTTTTTTCTGTGTGTCAGAGGTAGGGGGTAGTAAGGGTAATAGCATGACTGGGGCTGAAGGTGATAGGTATAGGGCAGGAGTGTTGATCAAAGAATATCCCTTGTTTTCCTTAAGAGTAATCTGAGACCCAAATGTGTACAAGGAGCTGCAGGCCCAGACCCACTGCCGCACAGGGCCCACTGGATGCTCACCCTAGTGGGCACCCACTGCCTTCCTTTTGGGCCTGGCCTCTTCAATCTCAATGAGGAGAAGAGGGCAGTCTAGTTTGAGAGGCAAGAACTTGAAAATAAAGCCTCCAAAGTCAGCAGAAAGTTCCCAGGCAGCCCCTCAGCTCAGCAGGAGTGGAGGAGCTGGCCTGGGTGGAGTAGCATTTCAAGATGTGGTCCCCAACAGAGAACTAACACCCTGTGTAAGCCTGTCCTTGAAAACAGTGTCTCTGGAGAACATTTAGAGTTTAAGGAACAAAAAAAGTCTGGGTGTGGTGGGGGGGTGTGACACCCTCTCATACACCCTAGCCCTCCCACCCCTAGCCCAAGAACAATAAATCCACTTTTATTGAACAATTGAACGCAGACACTTCCCACACCAAGCCTTTCACTGGACACTAACAAGCCCATCTCAGTGGTCTGTGATCCAAAGCCCTCAACAAACTGGGATCTCTCCTGTGTCCCCAGTTGGCTGGCCTAAGAAACAAAATAACCAGGCCAGATGCTACCTCTGCCTTGGCTGCAACAGCTGGGGTACTTTGCTCTCTGGACTTGGCCAGCTTCAAATAAGGGACCCTCTCTTTCCCTAGGGCCAGGAGTATCCAGATGAGCAGTAGCTGGGCCACAGTGAGATCAGGGCAAAGTTTCCTCTTACTCACCCATGTCACTCAACTACAAGATGGCTCTTTCCTAGAAAGGAATTTGGGGGAGATAGAGGACAAAGCAGAGAGAGTCGAATAATCACAAGTGGCTTGTCTGAAGCATGGACCTGAACACATAAGGCAAATGGCATTACCAGCCTCACGTCACGGATGAGGAAACTGACGAGCATAGAGGCAGGTAACAGAAGGATGGAAATGAACACTTACTGTATAGCAGCTATGTGCCAAGCCCCTTCACTCACAGTCTCACTTAACATCACTGAAACCACATTTACTCAGCCAGCAAGTGGTGAAGACAAGTCTTCTGGACGTTCCCAGAGCACCATCCTTGACTCCACCTACCTCTCCAGTGACTCTGATTTCACTGCTGACTTCAGATACCACCTTGGCAACTATTTTGGCTAAGGCCCAAACACTTTAGCATAGGAAGCCTGGGCACATCTGGGAAGCACTGCTTGGGAAGGCCCCCTTGCCAGGGCAGAGCTTATGAGTCAGTCCAGTTGAGGCTGAGCTCAATGACATCACCCCTCACCTGCCACCTCACCATTCTCTTCAAAGGCCCAACTCCTCTGGGCTTTCAGTGGCACCGCTGCTATGGAGAAGGCAAAGATAAGTGTAGGAGGGTGGCCAGAGGCAGGACAAGCCCTACCAGGGTAACCCCAGAACTTCAGTCTCTTCCCTGGACAGAGAGCAGTCACCACAGTGTCACTCAAATTGCCTATCCCCATTATTTAGGCTCTAGCACCCACCACTTCCTGCTGCCAGAACTGGGGCCAGGGCAGGGCAGGGCAGGGCAGGGCAGGGCAGGGCCTGGTCTGTCTTGCCTCTTGGGATGACAGCACTGCCTCAAGCAGCTGTTTTCCATAAGGGGTAAAACAAGGGTTGCTTTGAATCTCTAGCCTAGGAGGCATTCTCCCCCTCCCCCTTCCCCTCCTCCTCCTCCACTGACTCACTCACTTCCCGGCAACTCAGCCTCTTCCCTGTGGACTTGGAAGTGGTACCTGGTACAGTTATCTGTTCTGACCTCTTCCTGCCCATTTCCAGACCCTTAATACAGCTGGCAAGACCTGCCTAGGGTTAACCCTTCCTATGCCTGTGCTTTTTCCCAGTAGGTTCTAGAAAGGAGACCACACCCAACCCCATGCACACCCATACCTTTAATGGGTCAGCAATAATTCTTTAATCACTCCAACTGCTGCAAAGGGCATGGGAGACAAGGGTCCCCTTTCACTTGCTTTGGCCCAGTCCTGCCTTCCAAAAGCTCCCTGAGAAGCATTTCAACTGGGAGACAAGGGCATATTGGACACTGGGTGTTACTCCCCCAGTTATCATATACTTAGGGGAGTAACCCCAAACAAAACTAACCCCTCTTAGCAATGAGAATATAACTACATTGTCACTATAGGAGGAGAGCTCAGGACAGAGAACAAAGCTGAAAAGGTCAAAGGTCAGAAACAGTGAGGTTACCTTAGTAAGCTACAGCTTCCCCATTAATCCAGCCTTAATTGCACAGCCTTTTGCTCAAACTCAGACTGAGGTAGAGTCCCCCTCTTCTTCTCAACACATGAAGGTCAGGAAGGAAACTAGCTCCTCACCATTTATACCTAACTCCAGGACTTATTTTCAAAATCAGCTCAGCCAAACCATATCCCAGGAGCAAACACCACCCACTCCCCTACACCCCACCCCAGCTCATCTCTCCTTCCAAGGCACAGGGGGCTGCCCCACAAGCTCCTTAGCATAGCCATTCCTCCTCTTTAAATTTCCTCAAGATTTCAATCCACTCATCCTAGAATCTCATCTGGCACCTCCAGAATAAACCCTTCTGAACTTCTCATCCCTATTCTCCAAAAGAATAAATAATCCAGAATCCCCAACTATCAGACCTGAAAGGAACCTTAGAGATCACTTGATTCAAACTCTGCAATATACAGCTGGGGAAACTGAGGTCCAAGGAAGGGGAAGCACTGGCCCAGGGTCACACAACTGCTGGATAGTGTGAGAACAAGGATTAAAAATCTGGCTCTTGAACCAGTGGCCATAATAAGCAATAGAAACATCCTAGCACTTGGAAAACAGTAGACACGTCAGGCTGTTGAGCTGGAAAGACTATGTGGAGGAGGCAGGACCAGCTTGCTTCCATGAAAAACTCCAAGCTGACACTGAATAGAAATCTAGTTTATGACAGGGGGCAAGCCTAACTTTCAGGCTCTGATACATTCACCATCACCCATTCTAGGGAGACTAAACCTTTTATAACAGCATGGAAGGAAACTCAAAGATCCCTTGTTTCTAGGACAGTTTCTTTTGCAAAAACTTGGTTAGCAACTGATTGGGAAGGTCCCTGGCAGCAGTCACAGCCAAGACCCAAGCTGGAGGTTGGGACAGGGCGGGGAGGTACAGAGAGGGTGGAGACGACACAGCAGGGAAAGAGGCAGGGAATTTGAGGAACGGATTTATATCTAGATAGCCAAGAACAACAGATTCTTCAATTCTCATAAAACTTTGAAGCTGCCGAAATAAAAGGAAAGAGGGCCCATCATTAATAAAATAAGTCTCTCAAATGGGTTAAGCCCCTCTCTGGGGCCCCACCCAGCTGGGCTTCAGTCTCTAGCATCAGTTTCCTGCTTGACCCAGCTTCCTGCCTACAAGTTTCACAGGAAGTATTTATAGACTGGAAACACAGACCGTTTGCAGCTGCCTGGAGACACCAGTTTTGCCCAGAGCACCAGAAGAGGGCTCTACTTTCTGTGCTCAAGAACACATCACAGCGACCTCCAGCACCCCAGCTCTGAAAGGCACTGGAGCTGATCTAAGCCTCAGCTTGGGTTCCATCCATTATTCATGGGATTTCTGCCCTGTCCTGTGCTCCTCGGTATTAAAATTGCTGAAGCCAGGATCAGTCAACTATGCAGGAGCAAGGGGAGGCTTCCAGGGTAAATCAAAAAGCTGTTTTCTAAACTTATGGTTACCAGCGGGGAAAGGGAGGAAGGGATAAATTGGGAGATTGGGATTGGCATATATACACTACTACATATAAAATAGATAACAAATAAGGACCTACTGTATAGCACAGGGAACTCTACTCAATACTCTGTAGTGACCTATATGGGAAAAGAATCTAAAAAAGAGTGGATATATGTATATGTATAACTGATTCACTTTGCTGTACACCTGAAACTAACATAACATTGTAAATCAACTATACTCCAATAAAAATTGAAAAAAAAAAAGCAGTTCTGTTTTCAACCCCAGAGCTAAGCTAAGGTCAGCTTCCTGCCAACGTTGCTGGTAAGCCAACAGCCAAACCTGGTATCTGGGGAACTCACAAAATTGCAGCCCTCGTCCCAGAAATAATGGTCTCACTTCTTTGAGGAACAAATCATGTTATAGCAGAAAGAGGCTTTGGAGTCTCTCCGACCTTCCTCTTTCTGAAACTCAGTTTTCTAATCTATAAAATGGGTCTAATAACATCAACCTCACAACAGGGTTACTGGGAGATTTAAGTTAAAATAACAGACATGAAAGTACTTGGTATATCATAAGTAGAATGTGATGATTACTAACCCCTCCTTTTTTAGCCATATTATTACAAATATTCTACCTCTCTGAAATGATTTAAAACAAAAATCTGTTTGACTGCACCTAAGGGCTATGGATTGCCCAAGAAGACCTCCAGAGAGCCCTTCTAGCATAAAGGACTCTTTGACTGTGGGGGCAAACTCTAAAAACGTGATTAGATTTCTACTTGGTTAGACAGTTTGAAGCCATGCACATCAGGTGCACACACACATCCTTGCATTATTTTAAATGTTTTCTCTCTTGGGAGGGATGGGGATTTCCCCCAAGAAGCAGAGCCCTGAGGGGAGGCAGAATACAACAGAGCGCCTGTGCTACCTTGTTCTTTTAAAGGCTGCCTGATCTTCTTTCCTCGTTCTAGGCTCTGCCTTGCCATTTTCTCCAAACATGTCCCATCAATATATACAAGTTCCCAACCCTTCAACACAACACACTAAGATGTCCAAACTCCTTCAGCTGTTATCCAGAAAAATCACAAACTTTTTAAAATACAGATTCCCTGGCTTCACCCACAGAGATCATGATTTATTATTATGTAAGAAGCAGGGCCTGGGCATCAGAAATTAAGAGCTTCAGATGATTCCAAGGCCCAGCCAGGTTTGGGAACCTCTGGCATGGAATACAGCCTCTCATGTGCTGGTGTTAACACGGCCAGAGGGATGCTTGATGGAAGGGAAACAAAGCCAAGTAGAGAGCAGTAACTACAGGGACACCTAGGCCGGTGAGCCTAGTGAATGGCTCTCCAGAGTTGAATGCAGCTCACCTCCACAAAAGATCAGGAATGCAGTCAGTCCTGCTACTGCCCCCAAAGCCCTCTGCAACGTGGTCTCTTTATTTGTAAAGTAGGGCAGGAATTATCCTTGCCCCTCCCTACCTAGTATCATCACTTCCCACCACCACAGACACTACTATGTACTAAAGCAATTTCTCTCTTGTAGGAGGAACATAGCTTTATACTCTAAAAACCTGAGGGCAGCATCCAGCTTTGCCAATAACAAGCCATGATCTCTCAATCATCCTATCTGTAAAATGGGCATAATGACATCCACCTGGCAGATGGTTGTGCAGTGGTAATGTGGTGTTTCCCAAATCATTTGGGACACTAGTTTAAAAACCCAGATTCCTGGACTCCACTCTAAGCTTACTGAAACAGACTCTCCAGAGAAGGAGCTTGGGAAGCAGTAGCTTTGTCCCAAGTGATTCTTACCCTCTGGGAAGTTTAAAAAAACATCACCTGGCACAGATGCTGTTGAGATAAAATGAGAGGTCAGACCAGAGCTCCGGTCCTCCAAAATGCTTCCTGGCCCAGAGATCCTCATAGCAGGAACCTTTAGGTTAGAACCCAGCAGAGGACGCTCTGCAGGCAGAAGAGGGAGGAGAAGGCTTTGGAATTCCAATCAGAAAGCTAAGTGAAGGACTTCCCTGGTGGTCCAGTGGTTAAAAATCCGCTTTCCAATGCAGGGGACGCGGGGTTCCATTCCTGGTCGGGGAACTGAGATCCCACATGCCCCCGGGCAACTAAACCCGTAGGCTGCAACTACAGAAAAGCCCGCTTCGAAGACCCAGCGCAGCCAAAAAAAAGGAAGAAAGCTAAGTGCTTTCTGGAATGACCATACCCTCAGGCCACTGTCCAGAGCCTTCCACTATCTTCCCATCTAGTTAGGAATTAGACAGTGGGAGGAAACAACTGGTGCAAATACCTCAGCAGCCAAAACACATTGATCAAAATACTCTAATTAGGGCCCCAATCAAAATCTTGTCAAGTTCTCTGCCCCTTAAACACTTTCTCTTGGGAGAACTTTCAGGCAAGGAGCAGACCTTAAATGATACTCTCCCTTTCCTGGATGCTCTGGGAACTTGGGGAACAGAAAAGACATGGTGAGAGGGTCTTGCATTGGCATACAGATGTGAACAGATTGAGGGTGGGAGTGAGCCTGGGACTCTAAGATAGGTGTGATTAATAACAGTGCACTGGAACCAGCTCGTACTAGAACTGATCATGTGCCACTCTACAACTCCTCCTTCAAAGACCTTGTATTGGTAGTTTGAAATTGGCCATGGTGAGAGTATTTACACCACAGGGATTAGTAAACAGTTCAAATCATGGCTTCACCAGAGTTTGTTGTGAAACATTTACCAGCACATGAAATACACGTGAAGTAAGCCACCTTTAGGCCCATTTTACAAATGAGGAAACTGAGTCTCAATGAAGGGAACCAACTGCCATCTTTTAGTTGCATGATCTTGGCCAAGAGCCAGGTCTGTCCAACTAGCAACAAATCCCAGGCTCTTCCTACCAGCACCCCAGGGCAGTAGGAAGCCCTTGTCAACAAAAAGGGAGCTGACCCAAAGGGCTCCTCCATCAACTAACAGCCAAAGGGCACCTAAGTGCACCTGGTGTACCAAGGAAATCAAGAGGTAAAGATCCCAGGACTGAGACATGAAGGCAATAAGAGACAGTTTCATCCCCACCAGAGGAGAGAGGCTGGAGTGGAGCAGGGAATGGGTTGGAAAGCCCCAAAGGAAACCACAGCACTTTCTTAAGGTCTCTTTACAAATACATAACGGAGAGTGTGGGTTCTGGAAGGAAGCCCTGGGGGCACTGCAAGTCCCTAGATCTCTTGAAGCATCAGTTTTCCTGCAAGTAAAATGGGAGTAACAATGCCTACCTCACAGATTGTTGTGAGGACAGCATTATCTCCTTTACTCATAGGAAAGGACCTGGCTTGGCACCTAGCATGTATTAGATGTTTGATACCTTTTAGTTCCTTTCTCCTGCAAACTCATTATCCAATCCAGGACCTCTGGCTCACCCTTATACAATAAAAATCCTAACACCATGTGCACAGTGCTTTACACTTTAAAAGACACTGTCCACATGCATTCTCTCACTGAACTCAACTCTGTATGAAAGGCAGAGCAGAGATGAGCACCATTTTATAGACAGGTAAAACGGAAGCTCAGTGAGGTAAATGGCAATTTGCTCAAGTGTGAAGGAGACAGGACTAGAACCCAGGTCTCCTCAACTACTAGCAAGTACAGTGTTCTTTGCCCTTCCAAGTTTCTCTTATTTAAGGTTGCAAGAGAGTCCTTCCAAAGGCTTACTTGCTATCATTTATTTCATCCAAGAAATCTAGTGGCCTCTGGCCTCTAGCTCTGTCTCAGGGTGCTACAAGAGGGGCTCTCCTTGGGATGGGAGAAGATCAAGGCAGCACAGGGTGGGAACAGTCTTTCTGGTAGTAGAGGGAGCCACACTATTAGTTGGAAGCAACCAGCCAAAAACAGTGGACCAGTAACCTTGAGATAGTCCCTTCCCCCTCTAGGTTGGAGTGTCCCTAACTGTACTGGGTAGGTCTTGATCAGTGGTTTTCAGTTTTATTACTTTTTTTAGCAGCTTCCTGCCTCTTCATTCTCCCAAACAGAAAATCTCAGAAATTTCAGGATATAAAGTACATAAAAGTAGAATTGTTCTGGTCGAAGGATGGCTACAGCTCCCCAGGCAGCTTGGCCAAATACAGTTTGCAAACCACTGGACTAGCAGCTTGGGGGAAGGGAGGGAGCTCCAGTTCTAACCTTGTAAAATTCTACTCATCTTAACTCTGCTGATTCCTTAGAGGACTTAAAGACTCCCTGGGGCTCAGTTTACCCATCTATGGTATGAGGTGGTTGGACCAGTTAGTCTCTAAAAGCCCTTTTTTGCCTTGTGATTCTAGGAAAAGGGAGCCCAGCAATCCCCGTGGTGGAGAACTGTGATGAGAGACCAACAAGAGCAAAGCCTCATCCCTACGCCCAGAAAGCCCCTCTGCCTCTGATGACTCTGAACTTAACTCTACAGTCAGTTCCTCAAGCGCTGGCAGCTGGGCGGGTGGGCAGACAGGCAGGAAGGCGGGCGCCCCACCCTCCCTTGCACAGGAAGCTAGCTACATCCTCTTTTCCCCACCCCAGGCAGCACATCTCCAAAGGTCCCCAGAAGAAGTAGTGGGGGCGGGGAAAAGAAGAGGATGGGGCCTGAAAGGAAACTGAACATGCAAATCACCTTCGTGTTCTAGGCAGCCATCTGTTCAGAGGGGAGTGACTGGGGCCTGGGGAAAAGCAACAAAGCAACCCCATTCTCTACTGGGGTACAGCTCCCCGGACAAAACCTTGCCAAAATGGCCTATGGCTGCAGGAGTCACAAGGCATGGGCTGATACAGTGGGCAGCCTGGGCCCACCCACTCCTTGCCACTGAGTTTCTCCAGCCTGAAGAGCTGGGCTTCATTCACAGGTGTTTACAGTTCTTTCTTAGAGTAAGAACACAGACATGCCATGGGTGGGTGGGTGTACACGAGTTAACACTAGAGAATAGAGGGGCTCTTCATGCCTCTCAAAGCCAAGGAGGCAGGCACCAACCCACATGGCCACACTACCAGCCCACTTTCCCGCGCCCGCCCCCATACCCTGTGACTGGGCCCCAGCCCTCCCCACATCCTGTTCTCAGAGAACACGTGGCTGCCTGGGGAAAGATAATGTCATTACCACACTTCCCCTCCCTGGAGGAGGCTTTGGTTGACTGGGGAGGGAGCTGGAGTAACCTGCTTGATCAAGCTGAAAAATCTGCAGTATTCTCCCAGTTTCACAGACAGGGACAGGAAGGGTGACCAGCTAACCATGGGAGCACCTTCCACACTGGAGGACCCATGCGTAGAGAAAGATGGTGATGGTCCAAAGTACTTCTGAAAAAATGAATTTTCTGAGAAAACACAAATTGGCAACTTCTCCTATATTTGGAAACTGAAAGAAAACATGCCAATGCTCTTCCTTGATTAATGAACCAGGAGATGCAAAAATACAGCAAGCGTATTTTTTTAAAGCCTCCCAAACATCACTGAAGTCTCACTACACATGGGTTTTAGATGCCAGTATCAGCATTTCTGCTAAAGCAACATGATTTGCACAGGGTCTTAATGGGCCTAGAGTGGCTTTGGCCACTGGATAAAAGAAAATGACTTCAGACCAATAAGAACAGCTCCCCCAACAAGATCAGAGGAAGGGATGGTGAGGAGGTACCACAGTCTGAGCCCACTCATTGTTCAACTTCCCTTCACTCCTCTCTGACCAGCTGACGCCCTGGATCCCCCCTTGTCTTCCCTTCCCAGACTATAAGTAGCAAAGAATGCGGTTGAACATTCCATCTGAATATTCAGGGAGGGCCTCCTCATTCATCCAGGGTGAGAAATCAGAAGGCAGATGCCATTCCATAGCACTGCCTCACTAAGTGCAGACCTTCAGTGCAGCATAATCCCAGGCTAGATTTATATGGGAGACCTTGGCTGACTACCCCTAAACAAGTCGTCCCCAGTCCCAACCAGCCTGCTGCTCTCCGACACCGAATCTTGCAGCCCAATCTAACTCTTGCCCCCATCAAGGAACAAGGTTTGTCATATAGGCCTTAAGCAAATACCAACTCTTAGCACCTGCCTCCAGTGGATGTGCTGAAGGCTGAAGAGTGGCGTCTGGCATCACACCTGCCCTAGGTATCTCTGTTTGTAGCCACAGTCTTCATTTTTGTCATGGTCACCTTCCTGGAAGCAGAGGTATAGAGAGCCCAAATAATGCCCTTGAGCTCTGTGGATCTATGATTGTTTTGGAAAAGTCCTAGGGCAGGGTGAGGGGGGCAGTCAGTAAGAGAACAGGGACATGACATCCAGCTTATTAATTTTGGTCCCTATGTAGATTAACATAACTTCTTTAAATGCTGGCTCTGTATTTTTTGAGTTGATAAAGCCACATCTTGCCCTCCAAACCACAAGCTCAGCTACTAATTTACTGAGACCGGTAAAAACTGTTTAACCTATCCAACCAACAATACGAGGGTTTTTAGCACCCCTACCACCAGAAACTTACAATCTTTGTATCCCCTAATGCTAAGGTTGAGCATGCATGAAACCACTCACTCCCAACACATACGCACATTAGAGTTCTTCGGGTAGGTTAAGAAGCACCCACACCCTAACTTTGGTTTAGTTTCTTTCCATAGCAGCAGGAAAGAGGCCCACCAGAATCTCTATAGAAATTACCCAGCAGCCTCTCTTATGGCCCAGGCAATAGATATTGTTCCACAATCCAAAGTGAGTCCTAAAATTGTACCTACAATTCTAATAAGACCTAGAAAAGCAAACAGGGCCACCTCTTACCTACCTCAGGTGTTTCAGAAAGGACCTCTACCCCTGACTCAGTCACATATATACACATGCTTGCTTCACACACCACTATGGACCAGGCCTTGAGATGATTCTAATGCTTGCAGATGTGCATTGTGAAAGTGAGTGAGCAAGCGTGTGAGAGTGTTTTTGTTGGGGAGGGGTTGCAAGTTCATGGGGAATTACCGTGCTGTACAGCAAGAGCAATGATAGAGGTAATCAGAGGGAACTGTGGAAACATAAAGGGGCACCCAGGCCATAATGGAGAAGGCAGGAGGGCAGGTTTCTAGAGAAAGAGCAGACCTGTCCTGAATGACAAATAATATTTTCACAGGAAAAAGATGTTAAAGGGAAAGGGAAGCTCATGGTATTCCAGGTAGACAAATAGCCTGTACAGGGACACAGAGTGTAGGCCCTTCAAATGCCACAGGAAAATATACAATATGTGAAATTCCTCCCAAAAGTACAAAGTTAAGTATCAAGTCCTCCTTTCCCAGCTCTCTGACCCTCTTGCCAGAAACTATCAGAAGAAAATACATTAGAGAGCTTTCCACCACCACAGTATTAAACACCAGCTCATCAGATGTGGGGGAGAGGCGTGCCACAGGCAGAGACAGAAATCCCTGAAGACAAAGCCAGACAAGGTGGCCTAGTATACAAGATATAGGTAGGAAGCTGGTTCTATTCCGCACAGCCTCACTGAGGTACCAGCTTAGCTTAATGAGCACTCCCTACCCTAGCTTCCACAAACCTTGGGGGAACCACTCTCCAGATCTTGAGGGATCCTGCTACAACCCACTTTCAGTCCATATGGAAAACCTGTCTACCCACAGATAGACCTGGAAGGGTGACAAGACTAAGATCCCCCTGCACCCTACCACACACACACACACACACACACACACACAGGAAGTGAAAGCTACCAGCACAGCAAGGGCTTGGGGTGGGCCTCAGCTATGGCTGCCTAGCTTCTGCAAAGGGGTGGGGACCCAATGATTTCACAAACTGTTTTGCCTTCTTGACTAAAGGTTCCTCTAACCATTGTCTCCTCTGCACATTCTCTCTTCTTCCCATCCCAAAACCATCCTGTCTAACCTGGGTCTCATAATACCTAACTCCCTCATCTTGGGACTTTCACGGCTCCCCAGAGCTGGGGTTCTTCTTCACAGAGCAACAGATTCACCCACACAAATTCTTGGACTGTTTCCCCTCAAAGGGCTGCAGTGGAAGGTAGTGCAGTGCAGGGAGCACATTTACAAATTAGAGGAAAAGCCTAACTAGGGTTCTAAAATTCTTTGATCTCAAATACTTAAAGAGGGCAAAATACAATGAAAGAAATTAAGAGAAAAGGGGCTTTTATCAAGCATCTTCAATATGCCAGGCACCCTTCTAGGTATACTTTCATGCTCATGTGCTCTTTTCTCTCTCATAAATTCCAAGGAAGTGGGTGTCATTTTTTATCTCCATTTTAAAGATGGAAAACTAAGATTCAGAAGGTTAAATACCTTACCCAAGGTCATGCAGCTATAAATAATGGTTGAAAATAATTCTACAGGGGCTTCCCTGGTGGCACAGTGGTTAAGAATCCGCCTGCCAATACAGGGGACACAGGTTCAAGCCCTGGTCCAGGAAGATCCCACATGCCGCGGAGCAACTAAGCCCGTGCGTCACAACTACTGAGCCTGCACTCTACAGCCCGCAAGCCACAACTACTGAGCCCACATGCCACAACTACTGAGCCTGCATGCCACAACTACTGAAGCCCGCGCGCCTAAAGCCTGTGCTCCGCAACAAGAGAAGCCACCGCAATGAGAAGCCCACGCACCACAACAAAGAGTAGCACCCGCTCGCCACAACTAGAGAAAGCCCACGTGCAGCAACGAAGACCCAACGCAGCCAAAGATAAATAAATTTTTTTAAAAAAGAAAATAATTCTACATAATTGGCCCACTTAATTTATCTTATGGCTACCATCTTCTTTTCTCTCAAGTCACCTTGAACAATTCCGACCACACACCCGCCCAAAGAAGTCAGGAGAAACACCTGAGGCAACTCTACTTGGAATGCTCACCATTAATTGTCACCTTAAAACCATTTAAGCTAGCCTCACTCACTGACTATTCACAAACATGCTTCAGTCCCTAAGGGTCGGAACATCTTTACACATTCCACAAGTCTTCTATACTGTTGGGTGTAGAGGTATAGGGCTTTGGGGACAGAAAGGAAGGGGAGACGAGGAGCAGCCCTGGTCACCCCTCAGGAAGCTCAGTGGTTGAGTCTCCCAGGCCTAGTAGCCTAGAGTTGGGTGGGTATCTACAATCCTAGGTGTGTTTGGGGAAGTGTGGGGACAGCAGAGGAGAAAAGAGAAAGCATTCCAAAGCAGATCTGGTACAACACCTCTTATAATCCTGGCTTTTCCAGGAGAATGACTCAGCCTTGGCACCGTACTCTCTCCATTACAGCATTCCCAGGAACTCGGCAAGAATGGGCATGGGTGACCAAATAGGCATATACCCACATAAACACACAACAGTTAACAAAATGCAAACCTCCAGAACACTGGATGTAAGGGCTCCAGATAGAGCTGGGAATGCCTCCCTGTCTGGGTAAAAGCTACGCTCTAATATCACCCCTACAACAAACAGTCTCAGTATCTTACTCCAAAAGTACCCAGGATTCCTTCTGTTCAAGCATAGTCTGGAAAGAACACAAAGGAGGCACCTTCTCAAAAAGCCAGAATTGATTTTTAGGAGGCTCAGCAAAGCCAGGGATGAAGTGTGCGGGGAGGAGCAGGAAGAGTTAGCCCCTGCTCCAGAATCCCCTGTTGAACACAGCTTTGGACTTTTGTGATTTTGTTTTCAAATCTCCCTAATTACCATCAACAGGAGCTGCTTACTTATCAGATTTGGGGCCATCTGAGATGAAAAGTTAAGTCTTACACAGGAACAGTGAGCTGGAGGAAAGCATCATCTATCGGGTTCTTTCCCCTCCAAGAAGGATACAATTCTAATTCTAACCCCCAATGACTATGACACCAAGTATACACCAGAAGGAGACAGAGTGGTTTGGTTAGTTAGTAACCAACACAGAAGGGACTAGCTACAAACATCCCAATCATAAATCAGGAGTCAAAGGCCTACCATGTGCCTGGCTCAGGAAAGAGGAACCATGAGTTTATAAGAAATTGGTATATAATAGGGACTTTCCTGGTGGTCCAGTGGTTAAGAATCCACCTTCCAATGTAGGGGACGCAGGTTCAGTCCCTGGTCAGGGAACTAAGATCCCACATGCCGCAGGGCAACTAAGCCTGCGCGCTCAAGAGCCCATGTGCCACAACTAGAGAAGCCCATGCGCCGCAACAAAGAGCCCACATGCCACAATGAAAGATCCTGCATGCCACAACGAAGATCCCGCATGCCTCAACTAAGACCCAACACAGCCAAATAAATAAATAAATTTTTTTTAAAAAGGATTTGGGAATCTTAAAAAAAAAGAAATTGGTATATAATAACTTGGTAGTGTAAAGCATAGATTACCAGGGGTTGGCAAACTGTTTCTATTGGCCACATATGGTCTCTGTTGCATATTCCTCTTTTTTCTTTTTAACAATGCTTTTAAAATATGAAACCTATTCTTACAATACATACAAAATCAGGTCTCACGGGCAAGTTTGCTAATTGCTAGACTAGGCTAGTAACTCCATTCACTATCTGCAAGGTCTCAAACCTGGACCAATAGCACTCTTCACATTCTACTTTCCATAGAAGATGGGCAGCAAGAGTCTTATCTGAAAGTTAACCAAAGAAAACTGGACCAGACCATCATACACAGTAGCCTATTCCCTTCCTAAGTAAAGGCAGTGGGGGAAAAAAAGGTAATAAGCTTAGACCACTAACCATCTATTCCCCAAAGGCTCATTCAGATACCAGAAAGGCCCTGGGCCAAGCTGACCCCCCTCAATAGCAGGCCCCAGACCAGGGGCTGAATCAAGGATTGCCTGGCCCCTAGGCCTCTGGCTCAAACCTCTGGCCTTGAAGAGCAAGAGGCATGCATGAAGAAGAAAGAAGAAGGGGACCTTCCTAGCCAGCCTATTAAGGGCTAAAGAAACAAAGGGCCATATGTGGCTTGTTTCCCTTCCTATCCCCTTAGAAAACGTTTGGAGAATAAAAGGAAATCAAGTTGGAGATGCCAAACTCAGCGGGAGGGACAGCTAAGAATGAAACTAATGCCAACCACAAAGCTCCAAGGCTAAAGACCTCCATTAGTGGCCAACACTGCACACAAGCCTTTCTCCTCTGGACAAGGATCTAGGATCTAGGATCTTCAAGGGTCCAGTTAGCACTTCTCTCACAAGCAAGTGGTGAAAAGAAACAACCATTCAGGAGTGCCCACCTTCTAACCTCCCACTTCATGCCCTCATACTTGCCCCTCCTGTAGAAAAAAAAAAAAAAACAAAAACAAAAACATATGTGTGAAAGTATGTGTACTCTAAAAGTCAACTACTACTATGAACTGTGGGCTTCTGGATACAAGGGATACACCAAAAGCTAATGCTAAAAAAAAAAAAAAAAAAAAAAAAAAAGCTAATGCTCAGATGCAGCCCTTTCCTCCTCCCTAGCTTCCAGATTCTTCCCCCAGGAGACAGAAGGCTTCTAGGGAGTCTAGCCTGACTCAAGTGAGGGAACAGGAGAAGAGATGCCTTCAAATCAATTCAGCAGCTATTGAGTACCTGCAAAGTGTGGGGCAGGGTGCTGGGCACTGAGAATACAGAGATTATGACAAGCCCCTACTTCAAAGCGTTCCCCATCTAGTAGTGAAAAAATGTAATTATTGGATCCGAAAGAACGCAGTGTGTGCTATATCCACCCTGAAGCTCCCAGTCACCTTTCTCTTCAAATAAAAAGTTCCTTTGGAGGCTGGTAGGAGAAAAGAAACCAAAATAACCTCTTAGCACTGCCTGGTTCTCCACACTAAGCACCTTCTTGTGCTCCTGGGAAGACTGGGAGCAAAGCCCTCTTTCCAATCATAAAAGGAATTTATTCTCTAATTGGGGTGCCACATACAAAACATTGGGAAATAATATAAGACCACACTGTGATATGGTGCCAGGGCTTATGAGAGAGCTTGGTGTACTCTGAAAGTATAGGAGCAGCAAGGGCTGGGACCTAGTCAGATGTAAAGGCCATCCAGCTGAAGCAGGAAGTGGAGAATCAGCAGTCTTCAGTTCCAAAGCACCTTGCCTTGGACACAAGGCAGGGTCCCAGCCCAGCACTTCTATATGGCACTGAGGAATGAAGTCACCAGGTCCTTGGGCTCTTACTCACCAACTCCCTGTAATGTTCCCACTAACTAAATGCCTTGGTGTCCACAGCATTACTCACTTTCCATTCTGTCCTATCCTTTCTCTCCCACCACCACTGGTATGCACATGCCTAGCCAGTGAACTCAAGCTCTAAAGAGAGCTGCTTACCTCCCTGGGGTCCAGTTAGTTTCTTTGAACCTCACCCCTTCCTCTAGTACTTGAGATGGTGAGTGGTGCATAACTCCCATCTCATCCAGGCCCAATAACCAAGTTTAGAGAATGCCCAATTGAGCTGTCTGGGCCACCTTTACTTCCAGCTATGAATGGAGTGGAAACAGCCCTAGACAAAGTCTCAGCTCAGCTTAGCTATATTCATGCTGTATTGGCATGGGCATGGGCCTCCATTTCTTAGGCTCAGTTTTCTCAGATGTAACATGGAGAGGCTTCAGTTAAGGATGTACTTATCAACCCTGGCCCAAAATTAGAATATCCTATGGGAGCTCTTAAAAATACTGATGCCCAAAGCCCTAAGCCAAAACATGAATCAGAGTCTACAACATGCTTCCACAAGCTGGCCAAGACCAACTAACTGTATAGGCAAGCTGGACTTCCCCAATGGATCAGAAGGCTGTTCCCATGCAGAACTCAACACCCTACTATAAGAAGGGCAGCCCTAACAGTTAAACTCCACCTTCATTCTAGCCCTTAGGGCCACTAGGGTCATGAGTTCAAATTTCCCCCTTTTCCCAACCTTGCTTCAAATCCACAAGAATTCAAATGCATCAGCACTAGTAAATTCAACCTCACATGCTTTGACATTAAGCAAGCATTATGATTTTTTCTTCTTCTAAAAGACCAGGCCTATCTGCCATTACAAACTGGGTTTCTCCATTGCCACATCTGGTCTCCATGGCCCAACTTTAAGGACCTCACACTCTACACAACGGGGATGGTGACAAGGGAGAGCTGTTCCTCCTGCTTCCACAGCCTTTGACTGCTCTAGTGACACATTGCTTAGTGACAGTGTCACATTCCTGAGGGCTTACCAACTACTTGTGACCAGGAACTATCTGGCCAGGGACTACACTAAACTGTCTACACCTCATGATGTCATCCTATTGCCTGTTTCTGGGGGGCTGCCCAAGTACTACCTTTCCAGAGCACCTCTTCCTTCCTTACCCAGATCAGGCCAGGTCTGATTCTTGCCACCCCTGCCTGCCCAACCCTCTACCCAATTATGCTCCATAACATTCCCAAGGCCTTTCTATGAAGGGTTCTCTTCTAAGGCCAGGTGTAGCTGATCACTCCCAACCTCTCAGAGCTGGTAGAGTTGCCATTTGGCCCAGTATCCCACAGAATGAGAACATTTCTGAGATGTGTGCCACAATCCCCCTACCCAACGTGGGGCAGACCACCCTCCATTGTTGAGGGAATGTAACATCTCTGAATAAATCACAGACTTGAGGAGCAGGAATGGCGCTCAGAGATTAGCCAAACCAACTCCTCGTAGAACAGACTGTGGTCCCAAAAGGGGCAAGGGCCTGGTCAAGATTGCCCTGGGAAGCTAGCAGCAGAGCTCAGACTAAACTCCAGCTCTTCAACTCCAGAAGAGTGCTCTTTCCACAATTCCCCAGTACCTCTTCCACTAACGCTCCCGCCAAGGTCCAAACAAGACTCTACATTAGCTAGGCTGAAGCAATCCCCAAACAATTCTCACTTCCTAACAAGTAACATCTATGTATCCAAGAGCAAGGTAAAGCCAAGTAAGTTATTGGCCCAACCAGGTAGAAAGCTCAACCAGCCTTGAAGGCAGTGGTCTGACATTAGCAAGAAGGGTAACATACGAAGCCAGCTACAAGTGTCAGGCCAGGCCCCAAGCAGGCAGAACACAAACATGACAGGTGGACATCCACACACAGATCCCAACTACTACAATTCTCTCTAAACTTTATTGTTCACTCATGATATTTTAGGAGAGACTAAAGGGAAGTTGAGCAACTATTAGAACAGGGGAAGGACCTGATGTTTAAAGCTGAAACTTCTTTTCTAGCCTCAAAACTCTGGCCTAATCATGACTAGAGCTTAAGTCCAGGCCTTTATGAAACAACACTCATCTCCCCTTTCTACACCCCTACCCCATGCAAAGTCTAAAACCAAAGTCTAATGTTTCCCACTGAACTCTTGTGTTCCTTATTCATTAGCTGAGTGAT
This sequence comes from Balaenoptera musculus, assembly GCF_009873245.2. Taxonomy (NCBI): domain Eukaryota; kingdom Metazoa; phylum Chordata; class Mammalia; order Artiodactyla; family Balaenopteridae; genus Balaenoptera; species Balaenoptera musculus. The sequence continues at coordinate 51,773,248 of NC_045806.1, read as the reverse complement.
TTCTGCAGTCATTTAACCTCTCTGAGCCTCAGTTTCCCCATATGAAAAAGCGGGGTTAATAATTCCTAACCTGCCAACTGGAGAGAGTTAATGACTATCAAATGACATAATAATAATAGTGGTAAAAAGGGTTTTGACAACTACAATGCATATCGCAAATGTAAAGATTATCAGTATTTGTGCTGGGGACTTTTTTTTGGTCCAGACATGGGGTGAGTACAGCTAGGAACACTGGAAAATAATTGCAGGGCAATGCCAGCCAACCTATAAAGGGATTCCTTCAATTCACATCTGACAGGGCCATTTTAAACAGGGAACTACTTGGACAACAGGCAGCTACCCCCTAAACTTATAACTCCCTCCCAGATTCCTAACCAAAAAATTCCCTTTTCTGGGCTACTCAACAGCTAGAGGTTCCAGCGGAACTTGCCCAGAGAGGTCTCTAGTAGTTCTTTCAAGATTTCTTCAGTCTTGCCTCTTTCTGACAAAGGCTAGATCCCAGCACGGGGGGCGGGGTTGAGAACTGTTCCAATCCTCCCTGGAATAACAGTCCATATAGGGCAATCTCACACATGGTCTTTCCTAGCTCCATCCTTTGAATGGTTGCCTCTCTCCCAATCCCAGTCTTATAAATTTGTCACACCCACCTGAGTTCATAGGCTGGAGGGATGGTCACAGAGGGCATAAATGATCTGCGAAGTAGAAGCCCATCACTTTCCTTGCTCCAGAAGCCAAAGTTCACCATTATTCTTTTGGTTAAGGTCAGTTATCCACATCAACGTAAGAATAATACCCTGTGCATAACTCAGCAGTAGCAATCTAACCACTTTACTTTGGGTTTTTTTTGGAAATATTTATGTAACTAACTATGTCTTGTTTGGACTATCAGAAGGGCCAAGGGAGTTTGCATTCCCTGGGCTCATATGGCTTAGGACAGGCAGTCCACACATAGCTAGGAGAAGAATGTTTTGTTATGGATAGTTGAGAGCCGATTATATTTCAATGCATCATTCGTCCCAAATGGTCTATAAATGATCCGTTCCACAGAAGTGAACTTTTCCTGATAACTGAGGCTTACCCTTTTAAGGATCATAACCATTCTTAATGGTGAGGTGAAAGCCTTTCATCCACTGAACACATTTTACTGCTTTTGTCAACAGAGGGTGTGAAAATATGATTTACGCTTCTCTAAGCACCTGAATCCTATATGCTTGATTTTCTATAGAACTAACACTCGAGGGCTTTTTTAATGTTATCTTATCCAAGTTTCCCACCAGCACTGAGGATTATCATCCCCACTTTACTGATGAAGAATGGGAGGTTAAGGGACTTCCAAAAGGTCACACAGCTAATATGTGTTGAAACACATATCTTCCTACAAGCCTGACCTACAATAAATTCCTGAAGATACTTTGGATCCAAGCCTTCTCAAGTAGCGCAAGAAATTCTTCAAAATGTCATTCCCTTTCCCTTTTTAGAGTCTGACCTCAGAGCCTTGCTCTCCCTGCCCCACAAGGATTCAGAAAGCTCCAATCACTCAATTTGCAGGCAGCTTCCTGTTTGTCTAAAGGGGAAGGAATAATGCCTGCAGTGGCCTGTAGTAGGCCTGGCCTAATCAAGGTCAACCTCTGGTGGCAGAGGCTCTAGGATTAAAGGCTGGGCAAGCATAAGCTCTGCTCCACCCACTGTGAAAGTCTGGGAACTAAGAAGACAAGAGAAGGGTGGGGCATGCCATGAGTGAGCAGAAGAGAGCCTGCATTTCTGGTAATCCTGCTTCTCCTTGCCTGGCCTGGCTTCTTCAACGTGATCAGTACCCTCAAGCTAGCAAGCTTCTAAGAGCAGGAGTGGCCACTGGGCTAGATTTTTTTTAATATACTGTGTACAGCTGACCCTTGAACAACATGGCTTTCAACTGTGCTGGTCCACTTATAAGCGAGTATTTTTCAATAAAAACGCACCACAGTACCACACAATCTGCAGGTGGTTGAATATGTGGTTGGTTGGTTGAATATGTGGATGTAGAACCAGGGATATGGAAGGCCAACTGTAAAGTTATATGCAATTTCGACTGGCAGAACACAGTGGTGGTGGGGAGCCCATGACCTCCCTACTGTTCAAGGGTCACCTGTATTTATTTGCATTTCAAAAATCACTATCTTTCTCAGTTCTTCAACTGGATGCCTCAGCTATAGCTGAGCACTCTGCAAAATTCCACTTTTCTGCCACTTGGACAAGATCCCTGGTAAGTACGGGGTGAGGGGATTCTAATCCAGCTTCACTGCTCTTCTCTGGGGAAAACTGGAAAGGCATGTGCACACCAACAAAACACACACACACACACAGCTTCTTTCCTCAATCTCAGACAGCTATAGCAGCCAGAGGTCTTCTGAGGAACAGGGTTCTCAGTCAGGTACTGTTTGGAATCAAACTACCCCAAACTGGCAAAACCACAGAAGAGGGAGAGGGCCACGTTAAGCACAGAAAAGTGGTTTACCCTACCACCAATCACTCCACTCAGATCACTTAGGCATGGGTGAAATCACAGCAATCTCTAAAAGTGGGGCCTACTGAGCTTGAAAAGGGGAACAGCTTTCATCACCCTATCCTTCATCCCAACAGAAGGGTCCACAACTCCCTCCTTCTCCAGAAAGCCTTCTCTCTCAGGCAGGCAAGCCCTTACAATGTTCTCTTTATTTTCTATTCAATGAAGAATATGAGCCCTTTTCATTTGTGAAACGCTTTTAAGTGCTTTTAAGTGTTCCACCCACTTGATAATTTGATTATTAATGAGCCCATACAGATGTTAAAATCTGATTTGATATGAAAAGATGGCCACCACATAGTAAGTTTAAAAAAACAAGTTGCAGAACAGTATGGATTTGTATTATGTGTGTATTTAAAGTTATATGTGTATAAATGCATTTAAAAAGGAGTCTAAGTTCATATAACTAACTAGGTCACATAAATGTTGGTTCTCTCTGGAGAATAGAGTCAGGGCAGAAAACAGGGGATTTTGTATTTTTCAGTGTTGTTTTATTTCTCACAGCAAATACGTATTAGTTTCACAATGAAAAAACACAAATCAAAAATTGTAAAGTAAATAAAGTCTGGTTTTATTTAAGTCTGCCCTACCAAAAAGCACAGACTATGTCTGTTTCTATTCTTCGTATGGTGTCTAGCTCAGCACTATAAGAACAGATGGAAAAAGTCCTTTAAAGACTAGATAACCTTCAGAGGCTCTTGCTATTTTAGGCCACCCAACCCTATCTAGTAAGCCTAAACCTATACCTCCCAAATGCTGGCCACACCCCTCTCTCAGGGAATGTGTGGGAGGAAGAATACCTCCTATTGCTCCCCAAATTAGCCTACCTTGACTAAAACAGGGCCAAATCTGCAAAGATACACAGTCTGGGACCTAAGGCAGCCTGGGTGATGGTGGTGGCAGTGGTGGTGACAACAGCAGCAACAGCAGAACACGGCTGCTGGGTGCCCCAACATGATGATCTACAGCATTTCCCTGCTGTCCTTCCTGATCTGTGTCTGGCCCTACCCATCTCTAAGCAGAGGAGCTAACTCAATCCTTAAACCTTGGGAGCACAAACCTCTCAGGATTAGATTACACAATGCAGTCCTGCAATGCTGGCCATGCCACAATGAGCAGCACACATACAAAAAAGTAAAAATTTTTAAAAGCTGGGTAGTGCTTCAAATATGTACTCTAGGGCCAAACTCTGGGTTGCTTCACAAACGCAAATAGAAATGCTTGCACGGCTACCTGTTAAAATCCACTAAAAACTCTGATTTGAATATTCTCCCTTGGTGTGAACACTACTGCATTGTGTGAAGACATGGGAAAAGGGAATGGAAATTAGCTATGAACAAGCTGGTCACTCACACACAGGTAAACAGGTTCTTCAAGGTGCACAAGAGGGAAAACTCCTCCCCATTTCTTGGCACTACTTAGCTCCACTCTTCCAGGGCCCAGCTGGGTCCACATTAGGTAATTTCCAGTGGGCCCCTGAAATTGTTGTTTGGCCTTCTAGTAGACCTAGCCAAAGGAGTCTGTGCAAGACAATTCCAACTTGACAATAGTAGCTATTAATGTATTTATTCAACAAATATTTGTCGAGCACCTCCTCTATGCCAAGCACTTGTGCTAGGTACTGGGGATACAATGGGAAACTGTCCCTGTTCTCAAGAAGCTTACATTCTCAGTGGGCTAAGCTGATAGAATGAAAACAACACACTCCTGAGAGTCTTGGCTTAAAGACTTGCTTCTGCCCCTGACTGTCTACATGACCTTGAGCAAGTCTCTTCCCCTTGTTGTGTTTTATAGTTGACAAACAGATCTTCCATAGATTCAGGTAATTTGCTTCCTTTGTAAAACATAAAATTCTGGGGTAGATTCGGGGTTTTCAAATGGCCAGGACAGCAGCAAGAAGCCATGGGTAGTATGTGGAGAAAATAAAAGTCACACTAGATGGAGGAGAATCTCTATCCAAAGACCTTGAATGTTCCCCATGAGCTATTTGCCCAAGACAGGTGGGATGGGCAGGCCTTTGAAGAGCATATAGTCAGTGACAGACACAGAGTCCTGTCCTTCTAACAGTACATGGCTGGTTTGAGGCCAGAAGGCCTGAAAGGTGCCCAGTTTCACTGCAGCTTCTATAAATACTTCCACCTCCAGCTGAAGAGATGTTAGGAAACCCTCTACTCTAGTACCACTCATTTGTTGCTAAAGAGCTGAAGAGAAGGTGGTATCTCCCTCCCCAGCCACCTGTGGCCACTTTTTAGTAGGGCTGTGCTGGGGCCAGTTGGAGCCATGCTGCCCAGGTAAGTGGGGAGATGGGGACTTCCCTGCATACCTCCCACCAAAAGCATCAGGTTGTGGGGCACCTATGGGAATGCTTGCTCGGGGAAACTGTAGCATCTGACGTTATGGGCTCAGAAGCTTGATGAGCAACACACATAGAGCAGAACTTTAAAAGGCCAACTGGAACAAAAATTACGGGGTGTCATGGACCTACCCTCCCTCCCCTGTGCCCCACACCTCACAGAGCACTTCCAGGTGCATTAGTGCCCGAATCTTCACCATAACCCTAAGAAGTAGGGTGCTATTACTCTTTCCATTTTACAGATGGGAAATCGAGATCTGGAATAGTTTGAGAAGTCTGCTCTGGTGTGTCAAGGCCAGCAAGACTCTCTCTCAGGGCTCTCCACCCTATAGGTGCTAATGCATCTTCCCTTCTCCAATGTGTATTTTCTCTATTATCAGTACCTAGTATGTCCTACCAGGTGCTCATCCAACACTGTTGGATCCCTTGCATACATTACTGCTGCTTCCCCTTCTCCATGTCTGTCACTGACTATATGCTCTTCAAAGGCCTGCCCATCCCTAACCATCTCCACCTGAACAACAGCCCCTTCTTGAGGCAGGAGGAGTTAGAAACGTTCAAATCCACAAGTTTACTAAAGGAGAAAGCATGGGAGCCCAGGTGGCTTCAATACCACATGGTAAGTATCATAACAGAAATCCTCACAAGGTACAGTGGGCACACAGAAGATAGTACAACTAATACTACCTGGGAGTATTAAAGAAAGTATCCAGTGGAGGTGTCATGGAGTGGGGGGAGGTGAGGAAGAGACACTTGACATTTCAAGTTGAAAGAAAAAACATATGCTAAAGGTGAAAGATATAAGAGGTAAGGCTTACTTGGGGAAACTTAATCCCACAAAGCTACAGCATAGCGTACATGTGGGGCCAAGTGGGACCTGAGTCTGGAGAGAGAGCTAGGATGGAGCCAGGTATCAAAGGGCTCTCCATATATACCATGCTAAGGGGTTTAGATTTTCTCTTTTTCACATTCACTGCAGTGTTATAAATACTGGCAAATGCTGGGAGTAATCTAAATGACCGGCAAAAGGGGCATGGTTAGTAAATTATGACATAGTCATTGGATGGAATTTTGTAAAGGCATTAAAATGTTCATTTTTAAAAACTAAATAGCATTTACCTAAGTTTTTAGTGATATGTTAAATAGGGATAAAGAAGTAAGATTTTTTTTATGTACAATACGATTATACCATGGAAAACTAAGGTACATATATGAGATGTGATGAGAAATACACATAAACAATAACTGCTATGTTAAAATGGTGGACTTATGGAAGATGTCTCCCTCTATTTGCTAAACTCTGTCATATGCCATGTTGGGTTTTATAAAAAGGGGAAGTATAAAAATAACCACTCTTCTTCTATTTGACTCCTCTTTCCTTCTCCCCTTCTCTCTCCTCTACTGGTTTCCCTACTCTCCCTCACCAATAGCATTTCTAATCTACCACCTGTGACTGGAATCCTTAACAACACATGTGAGGCCCCTAGGAAGGAAAGGCTGCCAGGAAGGTGGCTACTCCAAGCAGCAAGCTCCTGCATGGTCCAGAGGCCATTCCAGCTCAATGCTGGAGAAGAATCTTCCACCCAAAAGCATTGTCCAGCTTTACCCAACTAAGTCTTCTCTGATTAAACTGCCCTAGGAACTTATTCCCAAAGGAAAGAAGACAGACGCCAAGAAGACTTCTATCTTGCCCTCACTCCAGGAGGCTCAGGGCAGGTGAAGATCATGTTCATGGCCAACTCCTAGGTGGTTGATATACAGCCTGGGATCCTTGATTTCCAAGCAAGCACTGTACAAAATGTCAGTGAGGAGGAAGAAGAAGGGTGAAAACAGATCCAGCCAAGGGCACACCATCTCCAGGAACTAGCTTATGCCTCATCAGCCTATCACTCCCTCATGGGAAATTCAGAAATCCCTCCCCTTTCATCTACAGGTCTAACACCACAGGAAGCCATATTCACAAAATGCAGGATAAGTTGAAGGCTGAACACTAGGCCTATGGCAATCTCCCTCACTAGAAATTTCTCCCCTTCACTCCACCCAAGACCACATCACCTAGCTCTCCCAATCCAGGGGCAACAAAGACAGCGGTGACTCCGACAGAAGAAGGGGAAGGGGAGCTTAGCAATTTAAGACTCAGCCAAAAGCAATTTCATAACCCTAAGGAGAGGTATGTTGTGGGGGAAGGGAGTAGAGGAAGTCAAATATCATTTGCATTTCAGTTTTGGTTTGTTTCTTGGTCTTCTCCTTCCCTACTGGAACAATGACCAATTCAAGGGTCTTCTATTCTTCCTGGAGTCACCAATGACCCAAAATAGCCAGCAACTGTACTCTGCAGGCTGAATTCCAAGGCCCCACCCCCAAGGCGCTCAGTTAACAGTTGTCTCTCCAAGCCAGGATACCCATGGCAAGCTCTGTGGTAGGTGGATCTAATATGCCTAAGGAGAACTCACTGAAATAGAGAGGGCTACTTACACATTGATAGCTGGGGGAGGAAATGACACTCCCAATACCATTCTAAAGAGGAAAGAGCAACTTCTCCAAATAGTCACTGTTATCTGTTCTGTTACACTCTTTCCAAGAACCTCTTACTATCTTCTTAAAGACTAGGCACAAATAATCAGAATGTCAGAAAAAGCCAGTGTTCTCATTTTACAGGTATGAAAACTAAGGCCCATAAAAGTGACCTGCCCAAGGTCACACAGGCAGAGACTAAAAACCAAATATCCTGATTCAGTCTGTTATTCTTTTTGTTGTACCATTTCTACTCAAAAGCATTTTTAAAAAAAATTCCAGACAAGTGCTCCAAGCTGTGTCAAAAGCTGAGCTCTTCTAAGCTAGGGCTAGACAGCTCAGGACTGGAGATAAGAGGCAGAGGGACGCTGGACGCAGCCCGCTCTGGAAAGTCAAGTGAGAAGCCTAGGCATATGAAAGGCACAAGTAAAGAACTCAGCAACTGGAAGGCTTTACTTACTCCAAAGGAGTAGTTTCAGATGCTGAGAGCCCAACCACGCCCCACCCCACCCCCACGCTCTGAGCCTTTCCAGGCCAAGCAAGACTACTCTTAGGCTATCAGAGATCTAAGTAAGAAGCTAGAGGGAGGTGACCAGGCAGGGTAAGGAGGGCAATGAGAGATAAGAAAGCAGGGTGGAGAAATCACAGTCATTCCAAAGCTCTCTCATCTTCCTCTCTCCTTTCTCACTGGCCCCCACCCTGGCCCCAACAAAGAGCCTCACCTCCTGCTCCAAACAAGCCTTAAAAAAGGAGAAAATAGAAGTTTGCAGATGGCACTATATAAACATGAGGAAGGTGTTCCCTGTACCAAAGAAGAACAAGGCACTAGTTGAGGTGGCAAAGGCATTTGAGGGGGGAAAATATAGCCAAATAAGGCATACTTGACTGGTAAGGAATCATCAGGAAAGGTTCCAGAAGCTGACGTCGCAGGGAGGAAGCCTTTAGTCATTGGTTTCCTCTGGCAACTGGCCTAAGGCCAGGCGGCAAACTCCCAACCTTAGGAAAATGCCCAGGCTATGGTAGAAAGAAAGGCAACTAAGGCTAAATTTTCCCCAGGCCCTCTTCAGGTCCTGCTGGAGCACCCCTCCAAGTACCAGCAGAGAGGTGTAGTATAACCCTGGAAGCAAAGTGGCAGATGTCCTCACCAAGCATATGCTAGATCGGCCAAGGCCCAGGTGCCAAGAAGAGTTAAGGAACCTGAGGAAAAGGGCTCTACTCCAGTTATATATTTCTGATATTGTTGATATATTTTCAAGTTAGAGAAAAGAAAAATTCAAACACAAAATGTTAAATGACTTTTGCTCTCAACAAGGGAACTTCTATGGGTTAGTCAATCTCCCAGGAGTTAGTCAATCTGCAAGGATAATTGGAGAGAGGTTTAGCTCACTTAAAACCCTTGAAGATAGCAAACATTTGTACACCTTAACTAAAGACCCCCAAATTGGCTATTACCTTGACCCCCACCCTCCAACTGCATACCACAGATTAGTCAACCCCAGTTAAAGATTACAACAGGTATACAACAGGTATACAGGTATACTCTTGGTATACTTCATCTAACCTTCAGGCTGAGATTTCTGATAAAGGACAGGGGTGTGGGAAGGGTGAGGGGCAGATTAGACCAAGACAGTGAGATCAGGAACCTTATCTAAATGTACTTCAGTGGAGAAAAATGAGCCTTGACCTTTCCCAGGTATTTAAGGGAGGCCAGGACTAAAGATAGGGAAGGAAATGCTGACCAAGCCCAATAGGTATGCCTTATTCCCCCTCCTATCTGCCAAATAAATATCCAGGAAAGGATTTCTCAGGATTATACTTTGTTACGTATGACCAAATGCCCACATCTCAACTTTTCTCTCATTAGACCTGAATTGATACCCTGGCCACACAAAATATCTACCAAATTCCCACAGAGAAGGGTCACCAGGGACAGGAAGAAACTTCAACCTTTGAAGTCACCTATCACAGGAGCTACCTGGCAAAGCATTACTACTAAGCAAACACAGTGGTAGGTCACCATACCAGTGGCCTAGGAGCTAACTCAACACTTACCTTATGCCACAACAAGCCCACTGAAAGGAGCATCACATCTGGTTCTGTCATCAGGCACAGCCGAAGAGCTGTGCTTTGAAAGTTACCCAAAAGTTCTTTCTTCAAGTTTAAGGCCCAGATGCTCCAGCTGGGTCCTGGCCAGAAAATGCCACATTCTTCAACCTATCACAATCACACACGAAGAAATCCTCCCCTCATTTCCATCCTTTCTCAAATACCTATCTCATAGCAAAGCCACTGAGAGAACTAAAAGCTGGTTTTAGGCTGCTGACCTAAAGAGAGTAATCACTAAGCTCTATTCCTTGGTTTAGCTCACATGGAAACATGAAGGAAGGAGCTGCTCACATACCCACTTGGGCAACAAAGACAACAAAATTTGTTTTAGTTAATTCACTGGATTCTGGAAAACCCAAGGTAGAGTCTCCCCCAACAAACCCCTTCAGAAGGGGTTTGCCAGTTGAGACAGGACTGTTGGCTCCAACTGACCCTATAAAAAGCAACTTGGTCTATGCTGACATGTACTCTGTGGCTTGTACAATCCACAATCCCTTGAAACAATCAGCACATCAAGCCTTCCTTCATTTCAGACAAACTCATTTCAAGAGAACACTGGCCTAGGGCCACTTGGTTTACACCCACATACCAAAACTACATCACTGTCCCACCCAGAAAAGCCACTGCCCCCAAGTGTACACATCCTCTAAAGCCCTGTTCATGTCCCAATAAACTCCCTTCTTCTCAAAATCTATAGAAAATGTCATGTACACACTTTTGTCAAACTGTTTTTAAGTGAGTTAGCCCTAAATCTCCAGTTAAATAGGAGATCTACGAAGGCAGCAATTGTACCCTCCATTCATATATTTGTATCCCTTATAGTAAATAGTACCTAGTAACCACTCAAATAACAGTGAGAATGCAGCTGCCTGCCTTCATTCTTACCATCCTACCTAGCACAGGGTTGGGCATATAGTAGTTCCATAAATAATAATAACTAACATTTGCATAGCACTGATTAGATAAATGTTAGGCACAGTTCTAAGCACTTTATAGGAATTGCCCTGTTTAATCCTTACAACAACCCTACGAGATAGGTACTACCATTATCTTCACTTTACAGTTGAGGAAAATGAAGCACATAAGTTAAGTAACTTGCCCAAGGCTACAAAACTAGTTGGTCATAGAGCTGGAATTTGAATCCAAGCAGTCTGGTTCTAGAGTTTGTGCTTTTCACCAGTACTCTATGTTCCCTTTCTATAAAGGCCTAAAAAGTCCTTTTTTTGGCTAGCTATCTTCATCGGCCTTGGCCTACAAAATCTAAAGGTGAGTAGTGAGGGTTGAGGCCAGGACACTCCAGTCTGTATTCAAATGGTTGCAAAGCAGAAAATATTGTCGCCAAAGTGTAAGAAAGTACCATAATATTCTCCTAACTCAAGGAACAAGACAAGCTGGAGCACTGAGTCAGAATACAAAGAGGTCAGAGCTCAAAATTTTAAATGGCAAAGAGAAAGTGGGGAACTTGGGTGAGGGGCAGGCAGGAAGAGAAAAAAGTCATTTTGAGGCCCCAGAAGAAGTGAGTCACCCACTGACTGAAACTAGCTACAGCAGAAGCTATTTAGGGGAACTCCACTGTGGCCATATTGTTAATGTAATCACCACAGAGCCAATTCTCTGGACGTCTGTGTCCCATGGGTGAAAAGAGTCATCCTTCCAAGTCAGGCAAGTCCAGTGAGAGACTACTAACTTGGGAATCAGGAAAGCCAAGTTCTCCTTTCAAAACTGTTACCAAGGGACTTCCCTGGTGGCACAGTGGTTAAGAATCCACCTGCCAATGCAGGGCACATGGGTTCGAGCCCTGGTCCGGGAAGATCCCACATGCCATGGAGCAACTAAGCCCGTGTGCCACAACTACTGAGCCTGCGCTCTAGAGCCCGTGAGCCACAACTACTGAGCACGCGTGCCACAACTACTGAAGCCCACGTGCCTAGAGCCCATGCTCCGCAACAAGAGAAGCCACCGCAATGAGAAGCCCGCGCACTGCAATGAAGAGTAGCCCCCGCTCACCGCAACTAGAGAAAGCCCGTGCGCAGCAACAAAGACCCAACACAGCCATAAATTAATTAATTAATTGATAAGGATAATCATAGCTATCATTAAAAAAAAAACAACTGTTACCAACTTCATGTGATCCTGAACAAGCTGGCTAACCTTTCCAGGTATGAATATGGAAAAGAAATAACTCTACTCAATAAAGACTCTTACTGGGACTTCCCTGGTGGTCCAGTGGTTAAGAATCTGCCTTCCAATGCAGGGAACGTGTGTTTGATCCCTGGTCGGGGAATTAAGATGCCACATGCTGCAGGGCAACTAAGCCCGCACACTGCAACTACTGAGCCTGCGCACTCTGGAGCCCATGTGCCACAACTAGAGAGAAGCCCACGCTCTGCAACAAAGAGCTCACGCGCTGCAACAAAAGATCCTGCATGCCGCAACTAAGAGCCGACGCAGCCAATAAATAAATAAATATATATATATATATATATTTTTTTTTTAAATACTCTTAAAACTGTGAAGTCTAGCCTCAAGCAGGAAAACATAGCTAGTCTCCTCTCCTTACCTCCCTTCAGTGCACATATCTACTTTCCACCACACTTTACAGCCAAAGCAAAACACTTACCTTCCTGGGAAGTGCTACAAAGAATCCCAAAAGCAAGGTCAGAGCCTGAACCATCTCAATTATCTCCATACAAAGTAACTTTTGAGATGAGCTCTACATACTCAAAACCACTGCTCTTCCCAGAACCATTTTAACACTATGGTCAAGTCACCCACAGCACAAAGGGAGAAAACACTGAGCACACTGCAGCAAGTGCCATTTAAAAGGCAGGCATTCGGGGCTTCCCTGGTGGCGCAGTGGTTGAGAATCCGCCTGCTAATGCAGGGGACATGGGTTCGAGCCCTGGTCTGGGAGGATCCCACATGCCGCGGAGCAACTACTGAGCCCCTGAGCCACAACTACTGAGCCTGCGCGTCTGGAGCCTGTGCTCCCCAATGGGAGAGGCCGCGACAGTGAGAGGCCCACGCACCGCGATGAAGAGTGGCCCCCGCTCGCCACAACTGGAGAAAGCCCTCGCACAGAAGCGAAGACCCAACACAGCCAAAAATAAATTAATTAATTAATTAAAAAAAAAAAAAAGGCAGGCATTCAAAATTCCTCCCCTAATCTGGGATCAGGCAAGTTGGATTTTAGTCATAGCCTTATTACCAGTTCATTCAAATCACTTCTGTTTCTTGGGCTTTGGTATCCCCAACTAAAATATAAACTAAACTTAAACTACAAAGTTTAAGGCCAGCTCGTTTGTTCTGTGATTCAAAACACTCCTGTGAGAAACCCAGACCACTCAGAACAATCAGCTAAAAGGGAAGCTTAAGGCCAAGGAAGCTCTTGGTCATCGTAAATACAGATGCATTTGAAATGCTGCACCCCACAACAGCCAGCCTTCAGCTCATTGGTGATAGATACCTTAGGAGGTCGGTTTATGCCCACCAGCTCCTCACTGTCTACCAGTGTATCTAACTACCACACTCAACAGGTTAAAAGTAAACTTGAAATATAACTCAGTAGCTTCCTGGCCTCTCAGCAGAACTACAGGAGGCAGGGGGTGGGGGCGGGCCTATGCTACAGACAGGCAAGGAGAAGAAAGGGGGGGAAACCCATGAGGTTTTCTGAGTGTTTGTCTGAGGCTCTTCAGTCAACCCACAGCCTTCACAATATAGTCTCAGTTGGTTTCTTTCTTGTTCCTCATACATAGCCCATAGACGTAGGCCATAGTCCGTAGCCTCAAGAGGAAACGGCCAAGAACACTCATGCCAGTGTTCCTGCCAGAGCTACTAATGAGACAAACCAATTCCCAAGCTAGAAACTCTCTATTCTGAACCCAGTACCCAGGAAGAAACAGCACTCCAGAGGTGTAGGGGGACAAGAAGATACATTTTAGCAAGTGCTGTTGAACTTTGTATTCTCAGCATAGCCTAGCACACTGCCTGGTACAAAGAAGGCACTCAAATGTTAAGGGAAGGATGTCTGAAGGAACAGACGTACAAATGGGAGGCTTCGGGCTGTACCATCAAGGCTTTCAAGAACATCAGTACTGGAAGGGTCCCTAGAATGTACCTATTACTACTACAGTTCTCTCATGACAAGCTGGAGAGATTGAGGGCCTGAAGAAAGACCTTGCCTAAAGGCCCACTTCATTTGGATCACTTTACTGAGGACAGGGAAGATGTTCTTCTTACATGGAAAGACGAGAAGAAAAATTATCAGATCAGTGTTACCTGCCATTTCCCAACACCCACCTACCAAATCAATGGAGTCCTGAGCTAACCCTCCAAGTGACTGCTCCTGCACCACAAATCAGAACCTGGAATTGAAAAGTTTTTCAGCTCTATCAAGCATTAAATAGGAGGAGGGATGAACAGCAAAACCAGTCAATCATGACAAGACCACCTCCTTCACTTGACCAACAGACTGCCCCAAAAGAAATTACCTTTGTACCATTTTTTCTTTGGGGGAAGAAGAGTAGAGTGGGGTAGCAGGGAGAAAATATCATGAGTTAGGAAAGATATACATGATAAACTCAGTTCTTTCTTTGAAAGATCAGAAGCAGACTGTTCCCAACCTGTAATGATGCCAATTTTCAGTAACTCTAGCCATGAAAGACCCAATCCTAGTAGTGTTGGTAGCCAGATATTCTCCCTTCTGGGGACCTTGAGTTTTGAAATTCCAGTGACGGGGATTCCCAGGAAGATACAAAGGGACCTAGATATCCTGTTGCCAAGTAACACTGTTAGAAAAGATTTCAGAATAAATATAGCTGTCAACTCATCTTATCCCTCTAGACAGAATTGGAATTGGAGTCAGGGAAATAGACCAGATGACCTCTAAATGTCCCTTCCAGCTCCACCATTCAGTAAAGCAATCTCCTGAGAGAAGGAAGAAAGAGAAAAGTAAGAAGAACACCTTCAAGGGCTTCCCTGGTGGCACAGTGGTTGGTAGTCCGCCTGCCAATGCAGGGGACACGGGTTTGAGCCCTGGTCCGGGAAGATCCCACATGCCGCGGAGCAACTAAGCCTATGGGCCACAACTACTGAGCCTGCGCTCTAGAGCCCATGAGCCACAACTACTGGACCCACGCACCACAACTACTAAAGCCCGTGAGCCTAGAGCCCGTGCTCTGCAACAAGAGAAGACCCCAAATGAGAAGCTCGCACACCGCAACAAAGAATAGCCCCCGCTCGCCGCAACTAGAGAAAGCCTGCATGCAGCAACGAACACCCAACGCAGCCAAAAATAAATAAATAAAATAAATAAAATTTTTTTAAAAGTTTAAAAAAAAAAAGAACACCCTTAAAACAAGCTATTGTTACAGGCAGCTAGATAATAATGAAGAGTTAGCAGACTTGTGATCAATACCATCTCCGTCACCCACTCACAGAGCAACCTTCCCTTCTCCAAGCCTAACATGATAGAGTATAGATTAGTTGGTACCTTCGAGGGTCCCACAAAGGCTCTCTTGCCACACTAGCCCCTCTCTGCCTAGAGAGCTATTCAAGGAGAAGCCTAAAGGAAATCCCCAAGATGGTTCCTGCTCTATCATCTAAACTTTCACAGAGGGCCAAGTGAACTGGAGAACCGAAGAAGTGGACAAATGCAGGATCCAAAGAGTCAGTCTCTCTCACATAACCTCCATTCCTGATCCTTTGTCCTCCCCTGAAGTCTACAGGCAGGGAAGGGTTAAGAGACTGATATTCTGCCTCCTATTCAGCAAGTACCACTTTAGTGCCACTCGAGTGGCTCAAGTAATGCTAGGAATGGCAGGAGAATAAACAGTCCACACAGCCCCTGTTAAAGTTTAGCTGAATGCAGACCCAGAAGCCTTCAAATACTTCAAGGAGCTGGACTCCTTACATCTGCTCACATGGATGGTCCCATCAATGACCATTTGATCACCTTTCCCCTGACCTGTTGAGCTAGAGCTAAAAACTCAGCAAACTGAAGAGGTTTTACCAAGACTGATCCTCTAACTAAGTCCCAGATTCAAATCCTAGCTTCACTACTGACTTGCTGCATCATTCTAGGTCAGTCCCTCCTATCTGTGGGTCTCAGTTTCGCCATCTATACAATGAGAACAATTGGACTTGACAATTGTGAAGAGCCTTTTCGACTCTAGTAAACCAAAAACTCAAGAACACCTTGAAAATTCAAAACAATCACTTTTCAGGGAATCCAAGAGTCCCAAAGACTTTGTGATCTAAAAAAGTTAAAGAGGGTAGGGAGGGGAAAAAACTTTTTTTTTTTTTTTTTACAACTGTCTTATCATCACCACAAAGTATAGACAGTAGTTAATAAACTTCTTCATTCTGGCTACTAAAGCAGACTCAGGAAACTGGCAAGTAGAAGCACAGAATCCAAGAATTGGTTGGGGGGACAGGTGTGTAGAGGGGCATGTTTTAACAGATTTAAAGGGAGCTGGGTGACTAAGGGAGAAAATTGGCTGTAAAAGTGAAACTAACCCTAGACAGACTGTAGACATTGTTCATATGAATGAATGGATTTGATTTTTCCACTACCTTCCCTATCTGTCATACTCCAGAAATAGCCTAAAGCACACTAGTGAAGAAGGAATGGAGAATAAGGAATTTTTTCCCTTCATTAAAGTTACTAGCTGGTATGCAGTGAACTAGAGTGTGCCCCTGGATGCCTCAGCATTGGGATAAGGAATGAGAAAAGTAACATGAGGCACTCTGTGACACCTCGAACTCTCACCAGGAGACCAAACAAATGCCAACCTTGGTTACTTTGCCCAAATCATCCACTTCCTTTTATCTGAGGACCAGAAAGTCCTGAGAATAGGGGGCAATTTGCTTTGAGCAAGAGAGGGGTCTCAACTTCAAAAATCCTTCACTGAGTGAGAACAGAGGGTCAATGGGATGAGCATCAAAAAGCACGGACCTCGATCTTGGTTCTGTCACCATGTGCCCTTAGGTGGTAAGTCCTTTCCTGTTAGGCCTAAATATCCTCATTAGTTGAGAGAGAGAGAGAGAGAGAGATACTAGATAGTGTCTGAGATTCCTTTCAGGTTAAGATTCTATGGTCTTAACAGGCATGATATAGTTGTTTCTCCTAAAAGTTGACCATTTCTTATTTGGGACAGGTCCCATTGCCCAGGTGGGCGTCGCCCAGGTGGGCTCAGGAATTTTGTAACCATCCCAACATGGTGGGGAGGGCGATTAAGAGTCGGGTAGGGGGTGTAACGCTGAAACTTTTTCAGGCAGGGTCGTCCTTTGTCCTTGAAGCACCATTGTCCTTGGAGCACCACAATTCCTTGAGCCAAACAGCATAGGAAATTCTCCAAAGCTGCCAGTCTATCAAAATTCAGCCCTCTCCTTCCAACATGATTCAAGTTTCAGTCAATCTGCATAAAACTACTTTCAGTATTCAGGTACTTTCAGTACCCTAGGCCTGACCTCAAACAGCTCATACTCCAATCTCTCCACAGCAGGAAAAAGATCACCATGCTGTCTTCTTTGCCACTTTTGACTGAGATAGGATGGTTTAGATAACTTTGAAATAATTTCCAGGCCCATTAAGTTGCATTTAAATGAGAGATATCTCAGGATTGAGGATGAGAGATGTCACTAAAGAAAAGCGGTTGTGGGGCACAGTCTATTCCCAGAGATCCACCCACCTATTTAGGCAAAGCCACATCTGAAGAGAAGTCGAAGAGTCAACCACAGAGAGATAAAACCAAAGAGAGGCTCCTGGAAGGATTTTTATAATCCTCTGTGATAGCGAAGACTGCCCTCCCCCCTTTTCAAAACCATTCTGTCTCACTTTGTGTGTATGTGGGGCGGGGGGGGGGGGATGTGTGTGGGGGGGAGTGTGGAAAAGCCCCATGTCATAAAACCATTAGCAACTGAAAAGAGAGAGATGGTAGAAGTACACACTTGTTGAAAACTTGGTGTTTTTGAAGGACAGGTTCTGGAAAGGCAACAATGACTTCGCAATGAGGCTGGAACACAGCAACGTGGCAACTAAATCTCAGCACACACCAAAAGAACTGGGCCCCCCACTCCTCTCTTTCAGGGACCCTCAGTCCTTCTCAAGGCTACTAGTCACTATCTCAGCTCTACAAGGCTCAGGCAGTCCTAGGGAGAGGGGTCTGGGATAACTGCATAGCCTAAGCCAGTGCAACAAGTTGCCTGGCCTAAGGGACTCAAGCCAGGGTGGTCACCCAGCCTTCCTGAGCAAGGGAAGGGCCTCAGCAGCCATTTGGCATGACTTGCACAAAAGCAAGCAGGGCTCATTATTCAGGCACACCCCTCCCCCCTCCCTCCTGGGCATCCGGCCCCCCCTAGGCCCCACTCCCAAGAGGCTTCTTCTCTTCTCAAAACAGCCAGTAGGGTGGAGACCAGATCCTTAGAAGCTACCACCACCCTAGAAAGGTGTGGCCCCACAGGCGAGTCCACACCTCACAGAATAGTACGGAGTGGATAGGAGGAAATAGAGAGCCAGTAAGTAATGGGAAAGGCAGGGATTTGGCGAGTGGAGAGGAGGAAGAAACCAGTCTTCTTCTCCCCGACCCGCCCCCCAACCGCGCGCGTCCAGCCGCCCCCCACCGCGCGCGTCCAGCCGCCCCGCCCGCAAAGTCTTCTTGCCTCCCTTCAGACTGGTGCCTAGTGAAGTGTTAGCGCTCCCGGGTAAGAGCAAGCGGCCCCGATGAGTCTGTCGACAACTCTCTCCTCCCCTCCTAGTGGGAAACAGCTGAAGCCGCCTGGGGAGGCTGTGGGAAAGGTGAGTGGGGGTACGGGATCCGCCCTGAGCAGCTCCCACCCTCCTCCTTGCTTCTCGGTTCCCATGGCCCCTCCTGGTCAGTGGCAGCCTCGCCCCATAAAAGCGCCAATTCCTGGACTGGGGTAAGTGTCCTCCTCCGAACCAGAGTCCTCTCCCCTGCGCCCAGGGCCCGTCAGGGGTAAAAGGAGACCTTGGGCCCCCAAGGAAGCCTTCCCTACTGTGGCAATCCAAACACAAGGAACTAGAATCTGCGAAAGAAACCGGCCAGCCCGGCCCACACTTCTATCCCTGGACCCCTTTACCCGCGAGAGCGCGCCAGACCCGGACTCCACTGCCGCCCCTCCCCACGCCTGGCCTCGGCGGAAGGCGCGGCATCGCGAGCGGACGCGCGGCTGCCCAAGCCCCCGGCCATCGGCGAGGGGCTACGAGGGTCCGCAAGAACCCCGGGGGTCGGAAGCGCCCATCCCCGGCACTCACCGTCTTGGGCATGGTGGCGGAAAAGGCGGCGGAGTTGGTGAAGTTTGGCTGGGAGCTGTCGGACGGCGCTGAGAACGCAGTACACACGGCTCGCACTCCGGAGACTGGGGGTTCGGATTGGGTCTCTCGCCAGCGTCGGGGCGACTGCTCCGCTTCCTGCTAACGGGCCACGACTTCACAAACCCCACCCAGGAAAGAGCCGCCCCCGTCGCACCGCCCGCTCCTTTATGTGACCCGGCTTCCGCACCGCTCCCCGCCCTCGCGCCCGCCTTCTAGCCTGCCGCCGGCCTCGCCCCGCCCAGCCCATCCCTGCCCTGCCCTGCCCTGCCCTGCCTGGCCACACCAGCTAATTGGGGGCCAGGCTGGGCCTGGGCGCCCCGGTGGGGGCTCCCACCCCTCACCTGGGCCTGCCCGCCCCTCTCCCACCCCCTTCACGGCCCCTGGCCCTCAGCATCCGGGCCATTCGGCCCCACCCCCAAGTAGGGCTGGGCCCTAGGCCGCACCCTGGAAAGAGGCTTACAGCCCTGACTGCAACTTTCCACTAATGGGGAGCTCACTATCTGTCAAAACTCTCCGTTCCTACTCAAGACGGCTCTGACTCTCAGAAAGTTCTTCCCGTGTGTGTCTGAACTCCTCTGTGGCTCCGCCTATGGATCTCAGTTCTGCTCCCTGAGACAACACAAATCCCCTGCTGTCCCTAACTCCTCAGAAGTCTGAAGATCCCATATCCCCCTGAAACTTCTTTTCTCTTGGCTAAACTGCCTCAGCTTCTACAACACTTCATCGATTCTCTTCTGTAGGATTCTATATCGCTTTTCCCATCATATTTCATCCCCATCCTTGCTCAATCCTCATTTTTATCAGAATTGGGCTCCTTTTTCCCATATCTGTCTCTATTCACTTTCCTTCCTACCAATCCCAGTCTCCACCTTATTCAAATCCTGATCCTATAGCCCCTCCAACACATTCAGTGATACCTGATTCACTGTCTGATAATTCCCCCAGGTTAGATGCACCCCCAGTCCACTCCTTTGAGATATGTCTGCCAGCACCCTTTCTGCTTCTTGTCAAGGTCACAGAATCCCAGGATAGAGGTGCTCTAGACTGTAACAGTCATCTAGTTAAGTCTGAGCTTTAGTTTGAAAGTGACGGACCATAGTTCTTTTTTCTACTATCCACTGGTAATTGTGCGGAGGCATGGTCTGAGTATTCTTTGTGAGGTAGGGTAACACATACCTCAGGGATGATGAGCCAGCTTGGGGCAGTGAAAAGGATATTTGAGAGGGATGGTCGGGACACCTGGACTTTAGTCATAGCTTTGCCATTAACTCACTCTCTGATCACTGTGTAGCCTTGGGTAAGTCCCTTCCCCACTCTGGGCTTGAGTTTCCCCTTCTGTAACAAGAAAGGGCTGAACTCCTGGGCTTCCAAGGTCCTTTCCCACTCTGACATTATAAAAGGATAACAAAGGAAGTAGACTTCCTAGGACAATAGATGAGTCTAGCAGGGTTGCATAAAGACTGGCCTTGCATTTGCTCTCAGGAATCAGCAGTCCTATTCTCTACTCCTCTGCTTTCCCAGCTCAACAGGGTCCACGCATCAATGTGCCTCAGCTTCTCTCACTGCTGTCAAAATCCATTGATATGTGCTAGGGAAAACAAAGTTCCCTGCCCAGACCATTTTCTGGAGCTGAGCAGTTGACCCAAGAAAGAGCAGCACTCCCCAGAAAGCCTCAGCAGCATGGGTAGCAATGGCATCAATCACATTCCTTGACATTGTCACTGCCCTTTTCTCCCAGGAGTTCAAGGAACTCACTGATTCCCTCATTCATATTCTAGAGCTCACAGGGGCCTGGAACTAGGCGAAGTGCCTAAAGCCGGAGGAGAAATTGATTGGAAACTCCAACTTTCATTATCCATCCTGGAAAGTGGAAACCCCCTGTGTGTCATTCCCCACATCCCATGCCAACACACCCCCTGCTCCAAACACACACACATAAGAGACCTGATTAGGGAGTGTCAAGCATCTGAACACAGTATTAAAAGGGAAAAGAGACACAGGAGTTCAAGTGAGGGAAGGGAAGTCAAAGGGTAGGGAAGAAAGGAGATTGATGGAAAGAGGGGCTGAGAGAGGAGGTGGTTAGCCCCCTGGGGAGAAGGGTGGGGAAATGGGAGGAGACTGTTTAGTCTAGCCCCCATTCAGGTCAAGGGAACTGAGGATCCAAAAGAGGGAAGAACTTACTCAAGATCGGGCAACTAGTGTGGAGAATGGATTCAGGGGTAATAAAGAAGACAGAGCTCAGTTAAGCTGTTTCTGTAATACAAGCAAGAATTTTTGAAGGCTAGAATCAGAGGAGTAGTGCTGCCGCCACTTCACCAGACTGAAGTTTGTTATGGTGATTATAGTCAAGCAGCTGGACATTGCTTGAAGGTTAGACTTGAAACCTCCTGGCTAGGAGGGACCCATATTTGATATCTCCATGTCTCCAAAGCAGAGCAGAGTCAGCTGAGGTGCTCTCTTGTTCTTCAAGATGGCCAGGGAAACACACCTTTGTTTTTACCTCTTTGTAAAATATTTCATGCCTATATGGCCAGAACTAATCTCCCCCACCCACCCCACACCCTACCATGATCCCATGTGAATTGAGTTAGCTCAATCTTCTTGGGGCCAGAGTAATCCCGATACTTAGCTTTAGATATGATGAGGTTTATGCCAGTGTTTGTAGAGAGAAGACATGGGAGTAAGGGCTAAACATCCCCACATATGTTGGCTGGGTGAGGGAAGTAAGAGGTATGAAGATACTTGCGTTTTTAGAAGAGCTGAATTCAAAGTTCAAGGAGGAACAGGCAAGTATTTTTCAAGCAGTAAATCTAGGTGAGGGGCAGTGCAAGGACATTCTGAAGCTGGAGTCCAAAGAAGCTGGGGTGGAGGTGGGGATCTGAATCCGGGGGTAGGAGATACAAAAGGAGAAATCTGACCTGTGCTTTAGGGCCATACATGGGGTCAAGTGGAAAGGCTCAGGATTCCTCGGAGGCTGGGACTGTTCCAGAGCTGCCCCAAGTCTGGATGTCAGAGTCAAGGAAATGGCAAGCAGGAACTGCGTAAGGCTGATTTATGTGAAAGCCTATGCCAAGCTCAAGAGAGAAATGAGATTGGACTTGTAATCACCTCCCACTCAAGATATAAGCTCACTGCAGTAAAGAAGCTTCTGCATTCTAAATGGTATTCCTCTTTCAGAGGACACAATAGTGCAGGAGAGGCAATATCAGAGAGGAACCGGGTAGGGTGCAGTCCTGAATCCCAGGAATACTTTGACTAAAGAAGCATTCCTCCCCAATCCATTGGATGGTAACAGTTAAAAGTTCCCCTTCACTCAGAACTTTCTGAGGGCTGCTTTTCATTTTCATCATTGTTAGAAAGTCCTTCTATACATCTAAATTAGATCTCTTCTGCTTCACTCCACACAATTGCTCTTGGCTGATGCTTGGGTAAGGAACTAACTAAGCCTCTAAGTTGCTCTTCTCCTTCATTCATAGAAGAGAAATGTAGCAGAGAGGTGAGGAGAAACATAAGCTTAAGGCTATGCACTCAGAGTCCTTCTCTCTCTCTCTTAATTTCCCTGGATCAGTAGCCCAAGCACTAGTCTAGCTGTGCTCTTTACACAAACAAGAAAATAAGCAGAAGAATATACTCGTGTCTCCCCAAAGGGAAGAGGTCCTCTTGGTATAATATGGCTGAGAGTAAAAACTGCAGCAGTAGAGAAGTCTTGCTTTTAACCATCCTCAATCTTCTACCTACTTCTTGGAAACAAAAGCTAGGGTTTGGTTTAAAGAAGAGAAGATAACATTAATGAGGCACTTATCGTGTGCTGAGCAGTGGGGAGGCCATTTCAATACCTAACAAGAACCTTTAAGGGTAGAAATGAGGAAATTGAGAGTCTAAGGAGTTATCTAAAAGTCACACAATTTGTTGATGGTGGGACTGGGATTTGGGCCCAGGTCCTGTGAGTCCAAGGTCCACCTTCTTTCTACCAGCCTGACCTGTGACCTTCTCAGTCCCTAGCTGTGACCAGGCAAACCCGAGGAAGGAGATGGATTTTAAGATTCATATCACCCCTGCACCTCAGTGGTCAGACTAGACAGCTTGAGAGAGCGGGTGGGTAATAATAAACAGTGGTAATATGGCATCTTGCCAATATAAAGTGCCTGGGAATATCTATTATTAATCATACAAATGGACCACGGTGAGAGGGAAGAGAGTTTCTCTCTGGCTTTTCCTCTTAGTAGTAAGGCTGGAAGCTTTTTGAGAGCTTCCCCCAGCCAGCCAATATCAATTCAGTTTGAGCCAGTGCCATCTTGGAATATGAAATTAGCCCTGCAGAGAGGGTCTCCCAGTGGAGTCACTAGCTCCCAGCCCTACCCCCAGCAGCCAGTGACCAGCAACCACAGCTATGTGTCCGGTCTGCCTATGGGGCCCAGAGAGAAAACAGCCCGCTGAGCACATGGCCCTTCCTTCTGTGAACAACCCACAATTCAAACTCGATACACTTAGAAGGAAACTATCCATCTGTCCATCCTACCCATGCCTCCAGCAGTGACCAGGTGCCTGCTGAGTGCCCGGTTCTATGTGAGGCTCTGCAAGGGGTACTCACCCTCTTCCTCCCCAGGAGCTCTCCTTCCCAACCGCTCTGTGTTTGTTGGTGGTTTTGCTGTTAGCGCCGTCCTTTGTGTGCACGATGTCATCATCTTTTTTTTTTATTTTTATTAATTAATTTATTTATTTATTTTTGGCTGTGTTGGGTCCTCGCTTCTGTGCGAGGGCTTTCTCCAGCCGCGACAAGCGGGGGCCACTCTTCATCGCGGTGCGCGGGCCTCTCACTATCGTGGCCTCTCTTGTTGCGGAGCACAGGCTCCAGACGCGCAGGCTCAGTAGTTGTGGCTCACGGGCCCAGTTGCTCCGCGGCATGTGGGATCCCCCCAGACCAGGGCTCGAACCCGTGTCCCCCGCACCGGCAGGCGGACTCTCAACCACTGCGCCACCAGGGAAGCCCGATGTCATCATCTTTAACTCTCCTCTGCCTTCCCCCTACCATCTGATCACCAAGCCCTGCTCTCTGTCTGTCTGTCCTTCACAGCTTCTCTCCCTCCCATCTCTGCTGCCAGTGCCCTAGGTCAGCCCTCACCGACTCTCCCTGGTCTCCCTGACTCTAGGCTGCCCCACCCAGGCCATCCTCCACATGGTCACCATGGTGATCTTCAGACATGCAGCCTTCACCTGTGCTCAAACACGTCAGATGACCCCCTCCACCCAACACACACACACTTAACCTTTGCAGGCTTCTCTTGCTCCCACAGCTCCTCAGCACAGCCCTTCCCCTCGAGCCAGGCTACTCTCACCGCATGCACACAGCCTGGTGTGCTCGCTCTTGTCTCTGCACAAAGCCTTCCCTTGATCTCTCCTGCCCTCCTTGTGCTCTCTGCCTCCCCCCAGCTCCTGTAGTGCCCAGGTCTGCAGTGCTCATCTGGCCTCCCTCCCACATTCTGCTTTGTCTTGTCAGCTGCTGCTTTTTTTTATCTTTTCCTCCATTCCAGGCTGGGCTGTAGTTGCCCCCCAAAAGGGATCACACTTTGTGTTCCATGCAGAAGGAGCACAGCACACTTCCAGGCATATCTTTGGAGCTCAGGATAGATTGCTCAGCTAAAGAGAGGGATCTGCTATTCTCATGTCCAACCCTAGAGACCTATCAACTGGTATTATGTCCAGATTCTCTGAAGGCCCAAGTTCCCCCTTACACTGCCTCAAATTCTCCTGTTAGGAGACAAGACCAATGAATAGAGTCTTCTATTCCTATCTCATTACTCCTCCCCCCATTCACAGCTCTATTTGTGGGGGTGGGTTGGGGGGGGTGCGTGTGCATGCGCCATCTCTACTACCAGTCTATCTTAAGGAAACACTCTATTGTTCACAAAGAGGCATCTACAAGGACATTTATTGCAATACTATAATAATAAAAAGAAACAACCTAAATGTCCATCACTATGGGACTGATTATATACATGGTATAGCCATACAACAGGATGTTATTCAGCCTTTTAAAAGTATGAACTACTATGAAAAGACGTTTTTTTAATCTACTCTGAAATCACAGAACAGTATGAATAGTATGATACCATTTATGAATTAAAATATCTATGTTTTTATAAATATGTTTGTAAGTCCCCAGAAAAGGGGAAAGATGCACATGAGATTGATACTAGTTGTTACCTCTGGAATGGGGACTGGGATTTTAGAGGAGAGTAAAGGGAGAATTTTTCCTTCTTAATGTATATATTTCTATACTGTTTGATTTTTTTCAATGAGCCTGAAAGAAAGAAAGAAAGAAAGAAAGAAAGAAAGAAAGAAAGAAAGAAAGAAAGAAAGAAAAAGAAAGAAAGAAAGAAAGAAAGGTGAGTAGGAGGAGGAAGAAGAGAAGGAAAAAAAAATCTGGGAGGGAATGTGGATAGGTTGGGCAACAGAGTCAGGATCCAAAAAGTTTATGACAAGCCCGAGTGATGGTAAAGCTTAAAAGGATAACAGATGTAAAGGTTGTGCTTGGGTCCAAATAATCAACCTTGTGAGGAAAAGATGGGAAAGATGTGACTTAGCAGCAGTATGGCTAAAAAAACCTCTGAGGTTTTACTTGTTAATAAACTACGTGAACGTTAGCAGTGAGCTGTGGCTGCCAGGAGAGTTAATTCAAACTCAGAAGGCTAATGTTTAGGGGGAAGGGGACAGTCCTGCCTTTTGCTTCCCTGGTCTGAGCCCATCTGACGACTGTATCCTGCTGTGCACCCCTCTTTAAGGGAGAGACACACACACTGGTGTATATGTCCATGTGAGCTAGCTGGGGAGGGAGCTGAGCCCAGGACACATGAATAGTTGGAGGGTCTGAGGTTGTTTGACCTTGGGAAGATTCAAGGGGATGTTGTCTATGTCTTTGGACTGCTAAATGCCTACCTTAAGAAAGAAGGAACAGACGGGCTCCATATGACCCCAAAGGGCAGAGCTCAGAGAAAGCTATGATGGATGCAAGGAAGAAGGTCCTTATGGTCATATCTGTCTAAAACTGGAAATGGCCACTCAGTGAATACTGAAGTCATAATTGGAAGTGTGTGAGCAAAGGTTGGATGAGTACACAATGTAGGTGGTTGAAGAGGAGATTGCTGTACTCTGAGAGTCTATGAAACCAGCATGTTAAAAACCCTCAAGTGAAAACAGGGCTATTTTCAAATCATTATTTCATTTACACCTAAGAAAAACTTAGGTAGACTTAGGTAGACAAATTAGGTATCAATCCTTATTTGACAGATAAGGTAACTGAAATTCAAAAAGGTTAGGGCACTTGGCCATGATCACACTACAAGTAAGGACTTGAAATTAAGCCATTTGACTTTATTATTCATCCATTCATTTTTAAAATTCATTCAGAAAATGAGTGTGTGTGTGTATGTGTGTGTGTGTGTGTGTGTGTTTGTGCTTACTATACATAAGGCACTGTACTAAGCCCCAGGGATATATACATGAAAGACGGAAGAAGTCCCCACTCTCACAGAGCTCATTGCCCGGTGGGAGAGACAGAGAAGAAACATAGAAATAATGTGTTCTTTCCACTACTCCCCACATCCTAAGTGTTGAGGTATGGAGATCAAAGGTTTCATCTCAGCAGGGCCAATTGAAATTATTGGCCCGTCATGGAAAGCTCCTATGCTCTGTAAAAGGAGCCCATAGGTGAGTGGAAAAGGAACAGAAGGAAGGATAACTCGTGGGTTTGAACAGACTCTTCCCCTCATTACTGAGGCCTCTATAACAGTGCTGCTCAGCACCTTCTGCTGGTGGCTTTATGCATTTATATATGTATTAAGCCATTTGATGTTATTATTCATCCATCCATTTTATTCATTCAGAAAATGTGAATGCATATTTGTAGCATATAGAGATAGGCATATATGCAGCAAGATAGCAGCATGAATTTTTGTATGTGTATGGGAGAGAGAAAGAAAGTGCCACTTAGAATGCAGCATGAGGTGGTATAAAAGAGCACTGAATTTGAAGCCAGAAGACCTGGTTTTAGCCTCAGTTTTGCCATTTACTAGTTCGATAAATTTAGGCAAATCAATTGATTAACCCCAAGCCTCAGTTTCCTCATCTGTAAAAATTGAGGTAATAATAATTGATACCTTCCAGGATTGTTGTCAAGAAGATATATAAGGTTGAACATGAGAAGTATTTTGCAAACCATAAGGTACTTGCATGTGGAAAAAGGATGATCGTAGCTGTGTTTACTTGGGGTAGAAATGCATGTTCCAGGGTTTTCCTGGGTCCAGGTGTGCCTCTGTTTGGTCATATGTGTATTGTCTATATGCTCCCATACTTGCCTGTTTATGCATTTGCATGTATGTGTGTGTATTTCCAAGTTAGTGACATGTAGGTTCATCCTCCTGAAATACTTTTTCTTTCCTTAATCCCTAGTCTCAGACCAGAAAACATTCTAACATTCTTTTACCTGAGAAATGTAGGTCTCAAACATCCCTAACTATATTTCGAGAGCCCTTCCCCTTCTTCCCACCGCCTCCCAATGCACTGGGTATGTTCAACCCAGCCATGTGTATACATGCACATGAGAACCCATATGTGGATGTTTCTCAATGGGGAAAATGCAGGGCCTTCCACTGGGTTGGACATGCCTTTCAGAACCAGACACATCATGTGCTCCTGAACCTCCCCAGTGGCTCCAGATGATGTGCTGCTGGTGGATGTAATGCCTCAGGGGAAAAAGAGGAGCTGTTCTCCACTTCCCCTCACACAAATGTCACTCCCCAACCCTTTCAGCCTCCCCTTCTCCAAGGCTTTGGGATTGGGGGCTTGAGAAGTCTAGCTCTACTTTCCTCAGATCAACAAAGCCTCAAATGTACTGCCAGATGTCCCAAGACCTCTGGTCAATTATTCTGAGTGTCAGAATGTTTGGGAGAAGAGAGAGAGCCCTATGTTTAACTCATAGAAACACTGAATCTTAGAACTGGCCCGGTCCTTCATCACTTCCTAATCCCACCTCTCTCACATCCTTGTGAAAGGATGAAAACAGAAATCAGAATCCTGAAATATCACACCTTTAACATCATCTAGGGTACATGTCCCCATTTTATATGTGAGGACATATAGACCAAGAAAAGCAAATGAACTTGCCCAGGGAAAAACTTAGCTCTCCTGAGTCCCAGGCCAGTGTTCTTTCTGCTGGATCTCCAAACTCAAGAGCAATAAGGATCAAGCAAGTTAGGAAAAAAGAGGAATGGTCCTACAGTCCTGTTGCTTTGGGGATATCTCCTGGAAATAGAAGCTGAGTGGTTCTTGGGGAGGGGAATAAAGGTACAGAAGCAGGCTGGTGAGTCTCTCTGCCGAGAACAAACCTGGACAAATTACCTACCATGGCTCAGCAGAGTATCTGACACCCAGGAAAAATGTGGGCTCTCTTGTCTAGCAGCTGATCTGGAAACTGATAGGTCTTATTCCTCCTGTGACATGAATTCCAGATCTCCAGCCAAAGCTCCTGAAGTCAAGGATTGTGGCTTGCATTCTCTCCTCATCTCCCAGAAACTTGCCCAACTCCAGGCCTCCTGATTGATGATGCTTGCCATAGAGATGAGATCATCCTGGCTTCCTGGGCAAAAGCCTCTGTCTTGATCTACCCACTGGCTGGATGTGTCCTTGAGCTGCAAGTACACCAGCCCTTTGGTGCTCCACATTCTGATTGTCCCCATCTTCTAGGGAGTTGAATCAGCACAGTACACTGCAGGGCTCATGGGGTTGCCTGCTGGTCTAGGGGGGCTGCTTCTCATCCCTATGGCTCTGACCTCATAGACTACATGGAGAATGGAGGTGGAGGTAATGAAACCCCTTCACCTCATCGCATTTATTTCATTTACTTCTGTGAGGTATTCTGCTCCTACTTGAGCTCTCCCACTCTTTAGGAAAGGCTGGACTTGGGCTACTTCCACTTACCATTCAGTGTCATACTTTTTCAACTTTGGGGTCTTTGCAGATGCCTTTCCTTCTGCCTGATACACTCTTCCTGGAACACTCTTCCTCTAGCTATCTGCATAGCTGGCTCCTTCCTTTCCTTTAGGTCTCAGCTTAAATATAATTCCTTTCTTTGTCCATCCTTTCTAAAGTAGAATGCCTTCTGTCCCCACCTCCCCCCAAAAAACCCTTTATTCTCAGAGATTTGTTTCCTCAGCACTTACTATAGTTTGCAATAATGTGTTTTATCTATGTATTTACTTATTTAATGTCTACCTCTCTGCAGCAGGCAGAATAACAGAATAATGCCCCCCAAAAGATGTCCACATCCCAATCACCAGAACCTGTGAATATGTTATATTTTATGACAAAGAGGAATTAAGGTTGCAGATAGAATTAAGGCTGCTAATCAGCTGACATTGAGATGGGGAGATTATCCTGGATTATCCAGGTGAGCCCAATGTCATCACAAGGGTCCTTAAAAGTGGAAGAGTGGGAGAGGAAGGCATGAGAAGATGTCAGAGTGATGTGATGAGGATTCAACCTGCCATTGCTGACTTTGAAGATGGAGGAAGGGATCACAAGTCAAGGAATGCAGACAGTCTCAAGAAACTGGAAAAGGCAAGAAAACAGATTCTCCTCCAGAGTCTCAGAAAGGAATGTAGCCCTGCTGACCCATTTTAGATTTCTGACCTCCAGACTGTAAGAGAATAAGCTAATGTTGCTTTAAGTCTTTAAGTTTGTACTAATTTGTTATAGTAGCCATAGAAAACTATTACACTCCCCGTTAGACCATAATTTTTTTTAACATCTTTATTGTAGTATAATTGCTTTACAATGGTGTGTTAGTTTCTGCTTTATAACAAAGTGAATCAGTTATACATATACATATGTTCCCATATCTCTTCCCTCTTGCATCTCCCTCCCTCCCACCCTCCCTCCATATCCCACCCCTCTAGGTGGTCACAAAGCACCGAGCTGATCTCCCTGTGCTATGCGGCTGCTTCCCACTAGCTATCTATTTTACGTTTGGTAGTGTATATATGTCCGTTCTGCTTACCATCGTAGCCCCAGCATGCAGTATAGTGCCTGGCACAGAGTAGGATCTCAATTAATATTGGTTGGTTTTGATAATGAATGGAGCCTGGGCATGCCTTATGCCCTACAAACCCTCCCTCCATAATGCCCCTCAGTGTGGGGTGGCCTTCTATTCAAGGGGCTGAGCCCAAGGGAGACCAATAACTTCCCAGCCAGTGTTTGGTAGGAGAAAGAAGCTAGAAGCCTGGAAACACATCTTTTATTTCTCAGATAAAGAAGCCTGTGAACTCTATGTCAGCCACCTGTCTATCCACACAGGAATGTACAGATGTTCTTTTTCACACTTTCTTATATACAGATGCTGATTTTCATCCACGAACCTTTTCTGGAGCTCCTGCTATCTGCCATGTGCAATGTTAGCAAGATGCTCATATGTTATTTGTGGATGGTGGTGGTTATAGTCTGTTTTCCCACATGTTAATCTTATTATCTCATTTATTCCTTGTTTTGGCAAGGTAGAGATTCCCAGCCCTACTATGAAAGGGCTCAGAGAAGGTATGAGCCCTGCTCAAAACCACACAGCCAGAGTATAAGAGCTGAAACTAGAGTCCAGCTCACCAGACACTAGACCCAGTAATAATTTTATTTTTTTTACTACTGCCTACCTCCACCATTCCTTTGTACACAATATCCCATATGCTGGACCTGCCTTTTTTCTTCCCCTAGACTACATCCTGAACATTTCACCATCTCCCTGCTGAAGTGATACACCCTGCCTTTTAGCAAGCACTTTTTCTTCATTTTCCCTCTAGTGAAAGAAAACAGTAAGTTGAGTAGAAAGGTCATAGGATTTGGCATCCTGGCCTAGGTGTGAGTGCTCCTTTGGTGACTTATGAACAGTGTGATTTTTGGCACTTTCTCTCTGTCCACAGCCAGGCCCTATACCTTTCATTTCCAGACTTATCTCTCCCTTTAAATGCAGGTGGATTTCTCTATCAGGCTGGTGTCTTCTTTGCCCATGCCCACCCCAACCCCCACTACACACACACACACACACACACACACACACAAATGCCCAACAACAATAAATACAATCTTAATTGAGTGTTTATTATGTATCAGACATCTTGCTAAGTACTAGATATGCATTATTATCTCATTTAATCCTCACAACCACCTCAAATCATTAGTATTATTATCTTTGTGTTATAGATGAGGAAGCTGAAGCTGAGAGAGATTTAAATAAGTTGCCCAAGGTCATTGGCACCTGAAGATGAGAGGATATAAGCCCAGATGCTCTGACGCAGGACACACACTTTTAACTACTGCGCTCACTTGGTTATACTATATTCACACACACATACACACCCTGTACATTCACACCTTAGAGACATTCTTCTAGCTACTACTTCCTCCTGGAAAGTGGGGATGGGGTGGGGGAAGTAATGAAAGTAGTGCATCAGACAGAAGGAACAGGATCTATAAAGTGAAGAAAGCAAGAGAGATCACAGAAATTTAGAAACCTGCAAGCAGATTGATAAGGCTGGAGCACTAGGTCATATGGCAAAGAGGCTCCACATTACAGATTCCTCTAACTTAACACTTCCAAAACTTGGATTCCTCTTATCTTCCCTCTCAAACCTGTCCTCCTTCAGAAACCTAAGAGTCATTCTTAACATCTCTTTCTTCTTCACCCCTACCATTTCAGTCCATTGACAAGTCCTATCAATGGGCCTCATAAATAGCTCTCAAATCTGTCCACTTCTCCCCATCTCTACTGTTACTACCCTGGTCCCAGCTGAGTCAAATGGACAACTGTAGCAGGTTCGTAACTGATCTCCCCACATCCTTTCTGGCTCTCCTCCAATCTATTCTCCACAAAGCAGTCAGAGGAAACTTTTCAATATGCAAATCGGATCCTGTCGCTCTCTAGTTTAAAAACCTTCAGTGGCTTCTTCCCTTAGCTCTTATGATGAAGAACAGAATCTTTGTCATGGCCTTTAAAAGCCCTTTATGGTCTGGCTCCTGCCTACCTCTACAGCCTCTCAACCAACTCTCTCTGTTGCTACTTGCATCCCAGTTACACTGGCGTTCTTTCTGTTTCTAAAATGTATCATGCTTCCTCCAATCTATCCCCTACAAAGACCTTTGCATACTATTTGTTCTGCAGGGGGCACATACTTCCCCACACCCACAATTTACCTAGTTAACACCAACCTATTCCTTCTTTTAGACCAAATACCACTTCTTGTGGAACTTTCTAAAACTTAGGCCCCCTGCCATATGTCCTCAGAGAACTAGCCACCCTTCGTCCAGAGAACCGACCACAGTTTGTAAGCATACATTCGAGTCTTGAGTTGATTAATGTCTGTCTCCCCAAATAGACTGTAAGTTCCATGAGGGCAAGAACAGTACATATTTTTGATCACTATTGAATGCCAGTGCCTAGAACAGTATTTAGCACATAGTATAATTGGTACTCATATAAGTACAAATAAATGAAAGGTGATAAGTTTCCAAAGGGGCTTGCAACTCACGCTAAAGGTCTTTAATGTTATCCTCAGGACAATGAGGAACTGCTGATGTTTTGTTTTTTTTTTTTTTATAGCTACTTTATTTATTTATTTTTGGCTGTGTTGGGTCTTCGGTTCGTGCGAGGGCTTTCTCCAGTTGCGGCAAGCGGGGGCCACTCTTCATCGCGGTGCGCGGGCCTTTCACTATCGCGGCCCCTCCCGTTGCGGGGCACAGGCTCCAGACGCGCAGGCTCAGTAGTTGTGGCTCACGGGCCCAGCCACTCCGTGGCATGTGGGATCTTCCCAGACCAGGGCTCGAACCCGTGTCCTCTGCATTAGCAGGCAGACTCAACCACTGCGCCACCAGGGAAGCCCTGCTGATGGTTTTAAAGCAGGGGGATGACTTGATCAGGATTTGCTTTTAGAAAGAATAATGTTGCAGGCCAGAGGAAGACAGATTGGAGGGGATGAGATAGATAGGGTTGTGAGATATAGAACTCAGTTTGGAAGCCATTGTAATAGTTCAGGTGAAAATAATGAGGATCTGAAATATTTTATCTCCTGTGGGCCAACCATCTGTCAACTCATCCAGTTCTCAATTTGTTCCATAAATGATCTGAGGTAACTCACCACAGAAATGCAATAGAATTATAAAATAAATAAATATAATTTTTAAATCAGGATGACAGACATTAGAATCAGAAGACAAAATTGAGGAACCTTGTTGATGGTGAGAGAGGAGGATAAATTAGTAAGAATAGAGGACAGATATGGAAGCCACTAGGGCTGACACAGTTGAGCTGTGAATTTGGCTCTGAGCATCCTGTACTCCATATGAAAAGGGAGACATGATCAGTCACATAATTTTCTTTGTAGAATGGGAAAAGTCATATTCATTCTTCAGTACTGGACTAGGATGGTAGTTTTAGGAACAGAGAGAAGAGGATACATTACAGAGAAATTAAAGAGGTAGAGTTACTAGGACTCAGTGATTAGAAGCTCTAGAAGAGGACCAATTTGTGGGGCAAGAAGATGAAGTTTTTGGACATGGTGAGTTTGAGGTATCCATGAACCATCAAGTGGAGAGGCCCAGGAGGAAGCTGAGCAGTCTTATCTCAACATTTCCTCCAGCATTCCCTGTCCTCCCTAACCCCACCATGCATCTCCTCTATGCTGGAACCGCACCTAATCATCCCTAGGTCAGTTCAAAGCTCTGTTCCTTCAAGCCTATTGTTCCCTCAGTTTTATAATCCTTCTCCCCCTGACCAACCCCTATCAATCTTTACATCTCAAGCCATATGTCATTTTCCCTGGGAAGCTGCCCACCCCCACCACAGGCACTGCCTTCCTTCTCTGTGTTACCACTATGCTTTGGACACCCAGCTCTCCCACTGTCCTATAATTACTTTTGTCTGCCTTCCTCATTAGACTGTCAGTGAATGAACATGCTTCAGGAAAACTCCATGGGGGAGAAAGAAAGAGAACCTTGTGCTATAGGGAACTGAATTGAAAGGGTCATTACATGAAGCCCAGAATACAGATGGGGAACACTCCCCCAGTGCAGATTGGAACAAGAACCGGAGCAGAGATCTTGGGGGATGCATTGCCAGGGAACAGAACTGTCAGTGGTAGAGAGGTCCGGGGCCCCTGGGCCCCTTGTCCCGGAGCAACCTAGGAAGCACACTCTTTGAGAGACAGCCTGAAGGCCAGCCAGCTTGGGCCCAGAGTCTATCTGGCTCAGCCTAGACTCAGCCCAGACAGGGGAGGGTGAGGCTGAACCTCCACACAGGAGCTGGGCCTCCTCCCAGTCCAGTATCCCAGGGATGAGTCAGGGCTAGGCGTCATTCCATTACTCAGCAACTTGGGCCAGGAAAGTGAGTGTCTTGTTCTGAGATTGAGGATAATGCTAACTCTCACATTGTTTTTGTTAATCCCTCTCTATTTGCCCTGGAGTTAAAAGTGGTTAAAGAGAGCTAAATATCTGACCCAAGCTTAAAACCCTTCAATGGTGTTCTGACATCTACAGGCTAAAGTTCAAACTCCTTAGTAGGAATTTATATGACCAGCCTCATCTGTCCAGCTACCAATCACCCTGCTTTCTAGTCACACCAACCACTAGACTGGACTGAAGAACCATGTTTTCTGACTCTTCTGGGCCATTGGGTCTGCTTTTCCCACTGCCTAAAATGCCCTTTCCCTGCTGGCTTCCCCCCCGCCCCCCGCCACACACACACCCCTGTTTACCTGAAGAACTATTACTTTTCTTCTAGTCTCAGCTCATCTCATCTGAGAGGCCCTTCCTGACCATAGCCACTTCCCCAAGATGAATTTGGTTCCCATGCCTTGAACTCCCATAGTCCCTTGAGCTTCCTTTTCTCTTTGTACTCAGACAATGTTTATGGGAAAAATTAAATACAGTGCCCTCATAAAGGACATATGGGCTTATGGGAGTCAGGGAGGTGGTTGGACAGTGTTATGTAACTCTGGAATGAAGAGGCTGGGCATCAAGATGTGCTGAGTTTGAATCCCAGCTCTGGCATTAATGAGCTGTATGATCTTGATCAACAGTTACTTTACCTCCTAGGCCTCTGTCTCTCCATCTGTTTAATGGTGGGATAGGACTGAAAGGTGTCAGTGGTCCTTTCCAACTCTGATATCCTAGAATTTTTTAAATGTTGAAAGAAGAGGTAAAGAAAACCATGGGAGAGAAGAAAAGGATAAATGGGAGCCAGCCAATCACCACAATGGACATTACAGATTTGACAGGCAAGAATCCTATGACCTTTACAGCCTGGCAGGTAGTGCTTATTATTTATAACATTCCGTCCAGTACTGTATGCAGTGCTTTACAGATCACTGAGCCCTTTCACTAATGTTATTCCATTTTATAGTAGCCAGTGAGAGAGTCAGCATAAACATTCAAAGGCTATTCCTGTTTCACAGAAGAGAAAACTGAGGGAGAAAAAGAAGTGGTTGTCCCAATCTGTGCTCAAATAAATGACTGAAGGTTTAAATACTTGCAGTCACACTGTGGTGGCCACCCTTTCTGATTTGCTGGGGATGTGGGAAATCAGAAAAGTTTTAAAATCAGAAAAGTCCCAGGAAAACCAGAAAGTTTGGTCATCTACACAAGTAACTAGCCCTCCTGCCTTTAATCACCCTTGAGGCAAGGGGCTGTAGCTGGGGGGGCAGAGGGGTAGTACTGTCCCTTCCACATGATTCTGCACTACTGAGAACCAGAAGGCTGATCTAGCCCTGTTTGTTCTCCCCCAAACTAGATTATATCTGACTGGGCTTCTCTTAACTTGGTTCACAGCCCTGGCTGCATATTAGAATCACTTGGGAAGACTTGCAAAAATAACTATGCTTGAACCCCACCCTAGACCAATTAAATCAGAATCTTCTGGCTTGAGTGAAATCTGGGCATCAGTATTTTGAAAAACCCTCTGGGTGATTCTAATGCGCAGCCAGACCTAGGAGCTACTGAGTCTAGCTGTTCTAAGCTTTATCTGCACTGTAGATTGGGCCCCTGGATAGAAAAATTCCTCCCCAAAGGCCTCCTCCCCTCTTCTGCCTTACTTAGCTTCCCAGCATACAAAACTTCTCTAGATACTCTCAGAAGAGGCTTTCTGCAGAATGCAGAAGCCCTTCCCTACCCCTCCCCTTTTCCTGGCAGCTTAAGGTGATCCCCTTCCCGGAATTATTGGCATTTTTGCAAAGGAACTTTGGAAAGCATTCAAGATTCAAAGGACAAAGCACTATGGTGAAAAATCAGACATTGGGGAGGTCCCTTAAAACAAGGGGATCCGCCTAGTGCCCTTGGATTCACACCACCTAGGTAACCGCCTACCTATTCAGCCTAACAATGGAACCAATTTAAACTCTCTGACCCAGAAGGAGGGAAGGGCTGTAGGAGTTCCAATCTCCTTGCTGGAAGCCCTGCAGTCCCCACAGGTCAGATGCTGTAGGAGAAGGAAAGGGCTAGTGGGGAAGAGAGGCCAGGAGAGGTAAGGAGAGATCTCTCCAAGGGACTGGGGGTGGGAAGCCAGGCTGACTGTGGTCTTTGCTCTAACTCAACGCAGGTCCCACCAGGCTTTATTCCCAGGGGCTCCTGCCCTTGCCTTTCCCATCCGTCCCAGGCAGGCAATGCAGGTCCACATTTGTCAAGTGTGAGACTCAAAAACTAGAGGGGAACTGACTTGGAAGCCATCTAACTGACTCCCTGACCCTCTTCTTACTTACCTCCAGTGGTGAGAAGCTCACTTCCCATATCTAGCTAGACAGCTTACTCAATCACAAGAGAACTAGAGCATTTGAAGAGTTTCTTTTATTTAAGCCAGAATCAGTTTCCCTGGAATTTTTATCCTCTCTGGCTCCAGCACCTTCACCTATTTCCCTGAGTTGGGTCCCTTCTAGCCTACTTACTTCCCTCTGGATAGACCCCAATTTGTCATTTGTCATTTGTCTGTGTGCCTGTTAACACACCATGCCCAAAGCTGGACCCTGGAGGACTCTGCCCAAGGTATAGCTGAACTTTTCTAGAAATGATATTTCTCTTAATATAGTCCAGGATATATATATATTTGTATTGTCTTGCACAATGGTCAGAAGGCTCATGTATTTCTGAAGAAGGAAATAAACTACTTTTAAAGCTAATATGTGTGTGTGTGTTTGTGTGTGTACACAACCATAATTTACACTCTCTACATGATGATTTATAATTTGCTTTTTTTCACTCAGAAGTATTTCATGGGCATCCTTTTATGTCAACTAATATAAATCTATTTCACCATTTTAAGTGGCTGCATAGTGTTTCATTGCATGGATGTACCATAGTTTATTTAAGCATTCTGCTACCTAAGGACACTTGGGTTATTTTTAATTTTGTATTATCAAACAACATTGTAATGGATAACCTTATGCATATATCTCTACACACTGGTCCACATTTATTTCTCAGTGAGTCAAAGGGTAAGCAAATTTTAAATTTTGATACATGTTGCCAAATAATCTTCAGAGAGATTGTTCTAACTTTCATTTCCATGAGCAGTGCATGCAAGTACTTTTATCCTCACATGCCCACCAACACTGGGTATCAATCATTTTAATCTTTGCCAATATGCTAGACAAAAAAAAAATTTCCTTCATCTTTATCTTCATTTATATAATTACTAGTGAGGTTGAGCATCTTTTCATGTTAAGTTAGTCATATATTTCTTATTTTGTGAATTGACTCATATCCTTTGTTCAATTTTTCCTGAGGTGTTCTCTTTTTATCATTGATTTAGAAAATTTCCTTATAATTAAGGCTATCACCCCCTTATATGTCAAATATCTTGCAAATATGTCGTCAGTTTTTCCTTTGTCTTTTGACTTTAATTTTTCACAATGCAAATTTTATTTTCTGTTGTCAACCTTATCAATATTTGTTTTGTTATTTCTGTCTTGTCCTGCCAAGGTTATAAAAATATTAATCCATATTTACTTCCAATACATTTAAGCCCTCATTCTGGCTGCTATACCGTTCTTCTGCCTTCCATCAGAACTCAGC
Source organism: Balaenoptera musculus (assembly GCF_009873245.2). Lineage (NCBI taxonomy): Eukaryota > Metazoa > Chordata > Mammalia > Artiodactyla > Balaenopteridae > Balaenoptera > Balaenoptera musculus. Next base: position 51,735,304 of record NC_045806.1, on the reverse strand, counting down.
ATCCGGCACCTGCTTTCCTTTGCCTCCTGCTAGAGATTAAAGCTAGTAAACTGAGAAGTGCTAATAGCCGCCTATGTGTTCTCAGGCTCCCAGGTATACTGTCCTAACGTGTTGATAGGGAATTCTTGGAAGCAAGTGCTACCCCACAAGAGTACCATTCTAATGGAGTAATTTTGAGAACTAAGATAGGTGAAGGAAATGATTTGGAGGCAGCAGGTTCAGGGAGGTAGGTAGTGGAAATAGTGGAAATAGTACCAAGTTTAAAGTTAGACAAATCTGCATTTGGGATCTCAGCACTAGCTGTGTGTTGTGGCCAAATCATATTCTCTCTCTGAGACCCAGTTTCCTCATCCATAAAATTAGAAGACTACCATGTGTTCTTTATGTTTATCGCCTGTTTGCCCTCTGTGTCCTCCCCCTCTGGTCTCATTCACTGTATACTCCCAGCACCCAGCACAGTACCTGACAGATAGTAGATGCTCAATAAGCTGTTTTAATTTCTACCTGTAGGCATGTGTTAATGGTTTTTTTTTGGGGGGGGACAGGTGTTGGGAGAGGGGAAAGAGAGAATGTCAGGTTGGGAGAATATGGAGAGTGGCAGGGAGTTTGAACATTCCAAAGGGAAACATGGCAAGTAAGAGAATAATTTAGAAAGGTAAGTGGGGACTAACAAACAGGCTTCTTAGGCTTACATGTCAAGCTAAGGGATTTTGGATTTTATCCAATAGGTACTGGGGAGCTAGTGAAGGCTTTAAGCAGGTGTGACACACTCCTGCAATCCCACCCCAACCCCAAATTACGATAGGTTTCTCTGGCCAGTATGGAGGCTAGATTGCCCACAGAGAGTCTAGAAGCCAAAAAAACAAGCTATTGCAACAATCCATGACAGATATAGTAAACTAGGGCAGAGGTGATGGAAATGGATCTAAGAGATTTTTTCTCCCTTCCTTTTTGAGAAATATCAATAGTGCCCTCTCCAGTCTTCCCCATATATACATATTGAGGGAGCAAGACCAGCTGACTTCTAGGATACCTTCCAGATAGGATACTTTGGCATCTTGGGGTTTGAGGTACTTTATACACCTCCACTGTGCTCCCTGAGTGTCTCATCATGTGTTGCGACTACTCCTCTCTCTCTCCATGACACTCCACTCTGGGGCAGTGTTACTATTGTTTTCTCAGGCCTGGTGGGAGCTCAGGAAGGATAGAAGGCAGGCCATAGTTCTTCTATCATCAATGAATCCTCTGACAACCCAGGCTGAATGGAGGGGGTAGGAGTCTTCTGGGATATTTTGAAAGCTTCCAAAAATAGCTTCAAGGCCTCAGTTAGAGAGCACAGGGCCAGGACACTGACTGAACATTGGAACTCACAGTTTTTGCCAAGTTCCCACCCCGGCCTCCATCCTATTACTGAGTAAGCCAGTTTTCCCTCCTGCTTTAGTTTTCTCCTTGGAGGACCCCACCCAAGCCTGAAAAGTTCAAATTTAGCCTTAAGTCTCCATCCCTAACTCCTCTGGAGAAAAAGCCCAGGATATAGCAACTTAACCTCTTTAAAAGTTCCTGTGGGCTCTGTGATGGGAAAAAAAATAAGACAAAGATAGGGAGATGATGAGACCAAGACACATATCCACAGAGGTCAAGAAGCAAAGGAAGAAACACTGGAATATGAGGAAAATAGAGAAGGAAAGACAGAATGACAAGGAGAGAAATAGAAAGGATAAAATAAAGGAGAAACTGAGTCTGAGAGACTAGGGCAAAGAAAGAGAAAGACTCAGAGATATAACTGAATAGAGAGGGCAAGAAAAAAGCAAAGAGAAAGAGGGAAAAAGGTATATATAGTCAGAGACAGGCAGAGAAAAAGGGAGAGTGGGAGCCAGAGAAAAGAGGGAGCCTCAGTTCCTTGTCCTGTCCTAAACTCCTTCATCAAGCCAACAACTAGTAGCTAGAGGCCTGAACTGAGCCCTGGAGGCAGTCCCTGCAAAACCCAGTTCCTCAGGGGTGGGAGCTGACAGGGCCCCCCAGAGACCATGACAGACAGAGAGACCAAGACAAGCGTGACTGTCAGCCCAAGCAGCCCTCATCAGGCACTCACACCCACCATGTACTGCAGATGGGCCAATAAATAGTCACCCTCAAAGCCAGTGCACAAAAAAATGACCTCTAAAGTGAGAACACTTTCCTATTTGATATTTAAAAACACTTCAAATTAGTTATCATGAGATATCAGAATATTAATGAACTTCTTTACACTGATTTCAATGGCTTATTGTTTTTATTTTGAATTATGTATTGGCAGGGCCACCACAATCTGTTCATCATCTGGGACCTTTAAAGGTTTTCACTTGATGTGCCACCATGGTTCTGGGTGTTAGTGTACAGTGATGAAAGGACGTGTTTCCCTTCTGGACCTGTTTGGATGCCTCTCTGACTGCCCCTTCTCAGTCATTTTTTCAGAGTCCTTGGGTAAGAAGTAGAAACTTTCAAGCCAAAACCTGTCCTTTGGGGGTTGTAAGGATCAGTGGGGAGAAAGCAAAGAGATTTGGCCAAGAAGGTGAAGAAGCGGTGTCTAATCTAGTAAGGCATTGGACCACATAGGTTTAAGGCCCAACTCTGTCCCAGAAACACTGTGTAAACTTGGGCATGTGACTTCATCCTTCTGAAATTCAACCTCCTTTTTAATAAAACAGAATACCTATCTTGCCAGAGTTCTCATGAGGTTAACAAGAGAATAAGCTATTAGAAACTACAAGTGTGAGAAGAGTTCCTATTATTACAAATAGCTTTAAGGAATGTCAGACCATTAAAGCAAACACACTTCCTGGTAGAGATGAGGCAACCCAGGCTCTCTGAATTTCACTAGGGCAGGAACAGGAAGAGAAAACAAGAAAGCCTGAAAGAGGCCTGGGGGAAAACAGGGGAAACAGGAGCAGGGGGTTAAAAAATGGAAATCTGAGTTTACTGTCTTAATAAGAACTGAGATGTGATTAATTACATGTCTATGGCCATGTTTGGGCTTTGTTTGGTGATGGGCTAGGGAGGAATTATAAATATGTCTAATATGTAGAGAGCTTTTTATAACAAACCATTGAAAAGGGAGCATGGCCAGCCCATCGGAGACCCAGAAAGTAGCCACCTCCTTGACATCAGGAGTCTGAGCAAGAAGCCTCAGGAGATAAGGGGCACCATAAAAGTCTCCAACCTGGCCAAATGTCACTCCTAGAGATTTCATGGCTCCCCAGTACCTATGAGGTTAATTCTAAACTCCATTTTGTAGTAAGTCCCTGCTTGATCCCTCACTGCCTCCTCCCCAACCTCATCTCTGGCTTTTCTCCACCCCAATCTCCCTCTGGCCACCATACCCTATATGTACTCTCTGTCTGAAATGCATCCATGTCACTCCTCCCTTTGCTTAGCTAAACTAACTTGTTCTTCAAAGCTTAGCTAAAAATCACCTTTCCTAGGAAATCTTGCGCAACCACCTTCCATCCCCAGTCTGAGATCTCTTAATTTCTGGTTCATGCCTCCTCCATTTAGCAATCTGGGTTGACATTATTTGTTTCCATGTCGTTTTCTTCCATAATATAATGACTATTTTGAAGGTGGGGACTATATCAATGACATTTTTGTAATAATAATTATAGCTAGCATTTACCTAGCTATGCCAGACACTTAACACATGTGAACTCTCACATGAACCCCATTGAGGTGGACACTATAAAATAGCTCAGGTCATACAATGAGATATCACTATAAACCCATCAAAATGTCTAAAATAAAGGAAAGTGACACCACCAAATGCTGATAATGATATGAAGAAACTGATTCACTCATACATTGCTGTTGGGAATGCAAAATGGTGTAGCTCTGAAATACAGTTTGGCAGTTTCTTTTCTTTTTTAAATTAATTAATTAATTAATTTTTAAATTTATTTTTGGCTGCGTTGGGTCTTCATTGCTGCATGCAGGCTTTCTGTAGTTGTGGTGAGTGGGGGTTACTCTTCATTGTGGTGCATGGGTTTCTCATTGTGGTGGCTTCTCTTTGTTGTGGACCATGGGCTCTAGGCATGTGGCTTCAGTAGTTGTGGCACATGGGCTCAGTAGTTGTGGCTCGTGGGCTCTAGAGCTCAGGGTCAGTAGTTGTGGCGCACAGGCTTAGTTGCTCCATGGCATGTGGGATCTTCCTGGACCAGGAATCGAACCCATGTCCCCTGCATTGGCAGGCAGATTCTTAACCACTGCACCACTAAGGGAGTCCTGGAAGTTTCTTTTTCTTTTTTTTTTTTTTTTGAATTTTTTTTAATTTAATTTTATTTATTTTTTATACAGCAGGTTCTTATTAGTTATCTATTTTCTACATATTAGTGTATATATGTCAATCCCAATCTCCCAATTCATCCCACCACCACCCCCCCAACCACTTTCCCCCCCTTGGTGTCCATATATTTGTTCTCTACATCTGTGTCTCTATTTCTGCCTTGCAAACCAGTTCATCTGTACCATTTTTCTAGATTCCACATATATGTGTTAATACACGATATTTGTTTTTCTCTTTCTGACTTACTTCACTCTGTATGACAGTCTCTAGGTCCATCCACATCTCTACAGATGACCTAATTTCTGGCAGTTTCTTATAAAACTAAAAATATAACTACCATAAGACCCAGCAATTGCACTCTTAGGCATTTATCCCAGATAAGTGAGAATTTCTGTTCACACAAAAACCTGCACATGAAAGTTCATAACAGCTTTATTCATAATAACCCCAAATTGGAAACTACCTAAATGTCCTTCAGTGGGTGAATGTTTGAACAAACTGTGGTACATCCATAACATGGAATACCACTCAGCAATAAAAAGGGAATAAACGATTAAAGCATACAGCAATATGTATGGACCTCAAAAGAGTGAAAAAAGTCAATTCCCAAAGCTACATATTGTAAAATTATAGTCACTTAACATTCCTGAAATGACAAAAATTATATATATGGAAAACAGATAAGAGACTGCCAGGGATAAAGAAGAGGGTGGAGGTAGGAGAGTGGTGAATGTGGCTATAATAGGAAAACATGAGGGATCCTTGTAGTAATGGAAATGTTCTGTATTTTGACTGTTTCAATGTCAACATCCTGGTTGTGATATTGTACTATAGTTGTCAGTAACTGGGAAAAAACTGCAGAGGATCCCCCTGTCTTACTTCCTACAACTGCATGTGAATCTACTACTATCTCAAAATTAAGAGTTAATTTTTTAGAAAAGGAATAGAGTACTGATACATGTCATGACATGGATGAACTATGTAAAAATTATACTAAGTGAAAGCAGTCAGTAACAAAAGACCACATAATGCATGGTTCTATTTATATGAAATATTAAGAAAAGACAAATCCCTAGAGACCGAAATTGGACTAGTGGTTGCCTAGAGCTGGAGGAGGGGGAAAATGGGAAGTGACTGATAAAGTCACTTTTTATGGTGATGAGAATGTTCAAAATTAAGATAATGGTGATGTTTGCAAAACTCTGTGATTACTAAAGCCCACTGAATTGTACACTTTAAAAGGTAAAGTTTATGATATATGAATTATATCTCAATAAAGCTATTGTTTAAAAAATTATAGATCATGTAGCAAAATAGCAAAGTAGAAAATTCCAAGCTCTCATTTCTCCACAGAGATATCAAAAAACAAGCAGAAACTGTTAGACCAACTTTGTTAGAACTCTGAAAAACAGTCAAATGTTTCTAGCAATCAAGTGAACACTAAATCAAGAAAAAGACAACTGGAAATGGTAGAAGAGCTTTGTGGTGCATTTGCATGCCCTTGCTTCACCCCTTCCTCGGTATGGTAGCAGTCTTAACGTGGTAAAAGCCCATGCTTCCAGTGTGGGACCCTGGTCCCTGGTTCCAGAGGGAGCAGAGAAGACCTTATTTGCAAAGTATTGTATATGTCTGTTCTAAGTTTTCTGTGGTCTACTTGAAGTACTAATGCAAGGAACTTGTCTCTACTTTGCCTAACTTAGAATTCAGACCACACTAACTTTCACCCCAGCTCAGTGCAAACCTAAGTGTTAGATTGCCCCAGCACAGAACCAGTCTCTAAAGACTGGGAGAGGTGTTTCAGGTTTTTCTGAGGGAGGGTGCTTTTATTTTATTGTTGTTATTTGATTTTGTTTTTAGCTCCTGGTATTCAGGGAAATCTCTATCAAAACACTAGCCAAACGTGAGCTAAAGGAATAGAGACTTCAGAGACCATTCATGACAAGGAATACAATCTTTTCAAAAATAGTTTGGAGTGCTCACTAAACATACAGACTACTCCAGCCTTTCAACAATCAACAAAACAGCAAACCCTGGGAAAGGAGGAGAATCTGATTTCCAGAGTTATAACATTATAATATTCAAATGTCCAGTTTTCAACAAAAAAAATCACAAGATATGCAAAGAAATTGGAAAGTGTGGCCCATTCAAAAGGAATAAAATTAATGGACAGAAACTATCCCTAATGAAGTTCAGACATAAGACTTACTAGACAAAGACTTCAAAACAACTGTATTAAATATGTTCAAAGTGCTAAAGGAAAACATGAAGAAAAAAACTAAAGAAAATCAGAAGGAAGATGTATCAAAAAGTTTTGAACATCAATAAAGAGATAGAAATTATAAAAAAGAACCAAATGGAAATTCTGGGGCTAAAAAGTATAGTAACTGAAAAAATTCAACAGAGGGATTTATCAGCATATTTAATCAGGGAGAAATAAGAATCAGTGAACTTGAAGGTAGGCCAATTGAAATTTATGAAGTGTGAAATTTATCAAGTAGAAAGAAAAAAGAATAATGAAAAGTGAATAGAACCTAAGGGACCTGAAGTAAATCAAGTGGAGCAACATACATATTATGGGAATCTCAGAGGGAGAAATGAGAGACAAAGGGGAAGAAAGAATCCTGGAAGAAATAATGTTCAAAAACTTCCCAAAACTAATGCAAGACATGAATTTACAAATCAAGAACCTTAACAAATTCCAACTAGAGTAAATTCAAAGATATCCACACAGAGACACATGATCAAACTGTCAAAAGACAGTATCTTGAAAGTAGTAAGAGAGAAAAGTGATTCATCATGTAAATAAATACAAGAGATTCTGAAGAAGATTAACAGCCGATTTGTCATCAAAAACCATTGAGGGTAGAAGATATTGTGATGATATATTTAGAATGCTGAAAGGAAAAAAACCCTCTCAACCAAGAATTCTGTACCTGGCAAAACTCTTCTTCAAAAACAAGGGCAAAATTGAGGCATTTCTAGATAAACAATAGCTGAGGAAATTTGTTAACACTGTACCTGCCTTACAAGAAAAATGCTAAAGCAAGTCTCTTAGGTTGAAATGAAAGGACACTAGACAGTAACTAGAAGTCATATGAAGAAATAAAGATCTCTGATAAAGGTCCATAGATAGATAAACATCAAGGCTAATACTTTTAACTCCAATTTTTATTTCCTACATTATTTAAAAGACATATAAAAAATAATTATAATATGGTATTGAGCACAAAACATATAAAGTTGTAATTTGTGAAACAGTAACACAAAATGACTGAGCTGTATAGTAGCAGAGTTTTTGTATGCTATTGAAGTTAAGCTGTTAATAATTCAATTTAGATTGTTATAAACACATAATATGTTATTAACATATAAATATGTTAAACATAATCCCTATGGTAACCACAAAAAAATCTAAAGTATACACATAGAAGGAAAAGAGAAGGGACTCAAAATGGTTCCCCATAAAAAAAAAAACACAAAAGTAGACAGTAATGGAGAAAATGAGGGACAAAAAAGAATAAAAAATACAAATAGCAAAAGGGTAAGTAAGTCCTTATCAGTAATTTTCTTAAATGTAAATGGATTAAACTAACTAATCAAGAGGCAGAGATTGATGAAGTGGTTAAACTTGACCCAACTATATACTGTCTACAAGAGACTCACTTTGTATCCAAAAAGTACAAATAGATTGAAAGTGAAAGGATGGAAAAATATTATCCATTGCAAATAGTAACCAAAAGTAGCTGGGTGGCTATATAAATATCAGATAAAATAAAATTTAAGTCACAATATTACCAGACACAAAAAAGGAAATTATATATTGGTAAAGTGTCAATGCAACCAGAATATATAATCATTAGAAACATATATGCACCAAACAATTGAGTCCCCAAAACATAAAGCAAATATTGACAAAATTGAAGGAGAAATAGATAATTGTACAAAAATAGTGGAAAACTCAATAACCCACTTTCAATAATAAATAGAACATCTAGACAGAAGATAAACAAGAAAACAGAGGACTTAAGTAGCACTGTTAACCAACTAGACCTAACAGACATATGTAGAACACTACGCAACAATGGCTGAATGCATTCTTTTCAACTGCATGGTGATGCATTCTCCAGGATAAACCATATGTTAAGTCACAAAACAAGTCCCATTAAATTAAAAAAAAATTTGAAATCATACAAAGTGTCTTCTCCAACCACAATGGAATGAAGCTAGAAGTCAATAACAAAAGGAAAATGGAAATGATATAAATATATGGAAATTAAACATCATACTCTTAAATGACAAATGGATCAAAGAATAAATCACAGGGAAAATTAGAACCTACTTAAATATAAATTAAAATAAAAGCACAACATACCAAAATTATTGAGATGAAGTGAAGACAATTATCAGAAGGAAATTTATAGTTGTCAATACCTACATTAAAAAGAAGAGAAATCTATAATCAATACCCTAACTTTACACCTTGAGGAACTATAAAAAAACCCAAAGGTAGCAGAAGGAAGGAACAAGAAAGATTAGAATCGAGACAAGAAAAATAGAGAAAAGAAAACCAATAGAGGGCTTCCCTGGCAGCACAGTGGTTAAGAATCCGCCTGCCAATGCAGGGGACACGGGTTCGAGCCCTGGTCCAGGAAGATCCCACATGCCATGGAGCAACTAAGCCCGTGTGCCACAACTACTGAGACTGCACGCCTAGAGCCCGTGCTCTGCAACAAGAGAAGCCACAACAATGAGAAGCCCCCACTCTCCACAATTAGAGAAAAGCCTGCGCTTAACAATGAAGACCCAATGCAGCCAAAAATAAATAAATAAAATAAATAAATTTATTAAAAACAAAAAGAAAACCAATAGAGAGAATTACTGAAACCAGAAGTTGGTTCTTTGAAAAGATCAACAAAACTGACAAACCTTAACTAGAATGACAAAGAAAAAGAGAGAGAATGCACATGAAACTAAAGACAGAAATGACAGTGGGGACATTGCTACCGACCTTACAGAAATAAAAAGGATTATAAGAGAATATTATGAAAAACTATATAACAACAAATTAGATAACTTAGATGAATTGGAAAAATTCCTAGAAACATACAAATTACCTGACTCAAGAAGAAATAGAAAACCTTAACAGACTTATAACAAGTAAAGAGATTAAATCAGTAGTCAAAAACCTCCCAAAGGAAAATCCAGGACCAGGTAGCTTCATTGATGAATTCTACCAAATAGTTAAAGAAGAATTACCACCATTGGCATTCTTAGATATGACACCAAAAACAAAAAGAGAAAAAAATAGATAATTTGGACTTAATGAAAATTAAAAACTTTTGTGTATCAAAAGACATTATCTATAAACTGAAAAGACAACCTACATAATGAGAGAAAACATTTGCAAATCATATATGTGTTAAGGGCTTAATATCCAGAATATATCAAAAACTCATACAAGTCAACAACAAAAATACAAAAAGTCCAATTTTAAAAATAAGCAAAAGATTTGAATAGAGACAAAGGACATTACATAAAGATCAAGGGATCAATCCAAGAAAATATAATAATTATATGTATATATATATATATATATATATATGTATCTACATACACACACCCAACATAGGACCACCTAAATACACAAAGCATGTATTAAGAGACATGAAGGGGAAATTGACATTAACACAATAATAGTAGGGAACTTTAACATCCCACTTAAATCAATGGATGGATCATCCAGACAGAAAATCAATAAGGAAAAACTGACCTTAAATGACACATTAGACCAGATGCACTTAATAGTTATATATAGAACATTCCATCCAAAAGCAGCAGAATACATATTCTTTTCAAGCATACATGGAACATTCTCCAGGATAGATCACATGCTAGGCAACAAAACAAGCCTCAGTATATTTAAGAAAATTGAATACATATGAAGCATCTTTTCTGACTGCAACACTATGAGACTAGAAATCAACTACAAGAAAAAAAACACAAAAAACAAACACATGGATGCTAAACAAGATACTGCTTTAAACAACCAGTGGGTCACTAAAGAAATTAAAAAAAAAATACCTGGGGACAAATGAAAAAGAAAAACACAATGATCCAAAATCTATGGGATGCAGGAAAAGCAGTTCTAAGAGGGAAGATTACAGTGATACAAGCTTACCTCAGGAGACAAGAAAAATCTCAAATAAACAACATAACCTTATATCTAAAGGAACTAGAAGAACAAACAAAACCTAAAGTTTTAGAAGGAAAGAAATCATAAAGGTCAGAGTATAAATAAATGAATTAGAGACTATAAAAACAATAGAAAAAAATCAATGAAACTTAAAATGGATTGAAGACTTAAGTGTAAGACCAGAAGCCATAAAACTCCTAGAAGAAAACATAGACAGAACATTCTTTGACATAAATTGTAGTAATTTGGGGGGAGCTATCTCTTAAGGTAAAGGATGCAAATGCAAAAATAAACAAATGGAACCTAATTAAACTTAAAAGCTTTTGCACAGCAAAGGAAACCATCAACAAAACGAAAAGACAACCCACAGAATGGGAGAAAATATTTACAAATGTTACGACCAATAAGGGGTTGATATCCAAAATAAATATACAGCTAATACAATACTCAATGTCAAAAAAACCCTGATTAAAAAATGGGCAGAAGACCAGAATAGACAATTTTCTTTTTAAAAAATTTTTATTGAAATATAGTTGATTTACAATGTTGTGTTAGTGATTCACTTATACATATATATATAATATATATATTCTTTTTTTACTTTCTTTTCCATTATAGGGTATTATAAGATATTGAGTATAGTTCCTTGTGTTATATAGTAGGTCCTTGTTGATTATGTATTTTACATATAGTAGTATGAATATTTTAATCCCAAACTCCTAATTTATCCCCCCCCACTCTCTTTTGGTAACCATGTTTGTTTTCTATGTCTGTGAGTCTATTTCTGTTTTTTATATAAGTTCATTTGTATCATTTTTTTAGATTCCACATATAAGCAAAATCATACGATATTTGTTTTTCTCTGTCTGGTTTACTTCACTAAGTATGATAATCTCTAGGTCCATCCATGTTGCTGTAAATGGCATTATTTCATTTTTTTTAATGGCTGAGTAATATTGCATTATATATATATATATATATATATATATATATATGTATGCCACATTTTCTTTATCCATTCATCTGTCAATAGACACTTAGGCTGCTTCCATGTCTAGGCTATTGTAAATTGTGCTGCTATGAACACTGGGCTGCATATAACTTTTGAATTATGTTTTTCTCCAGATATATGCCCAGGAGTGGGATTGCAGGATCATATGTTAGATCTATTTTTAGTTTTTTAAGGAACCTCCATACTGTCCTCCATAGTGGTTGTACCAATTTACATTACCACCAACAGTGTAGGAGGGTTCCTTTTTCTCAACACCCTCTCCAACATTTATTATTTGTAGACTTTTTGATGTTGGCCATTCTGACTGCTGCGAGGTGACACCTCATTGTAGTTTTGACTTGTGTTTCTCTAATAATTAGCAATGTTGAACATCTTTTCATGTGCCTTTTGGCCATCTGTATGTCTTCTTTGGAGAAATGCCTATTTAGATCTTCTGTCCATTTTTTGATTGGGTTGTTTTCTTTTTGTGATATTGGGCTGTATGAGCTGTTTTGTATATTTTTCAGATTAATCCTTTGTGAGTCACATCATTTGCAAATATTTTCTGCCACAGAATAGACAACCCTTAGAATGGGAGAAAATATTTGCAAACGAAGCAATCAACAAGGGAATAATTTCCAAAATATACAAACAGCTCAAGCAGCTCGATATCAAAACAAACAAACAAACAAATCAAAAAAATGGATGGAAGATCTAAATAGACAATTCTTCAAAGAAGACATACAGATCGCTAAAAAGCACATGAAAAGATGCTCAACATCGCTAATTATTAGAGAAATGCAAATCAAAACTACAGTGAGGTATCACCTCACACGGGTCAGAACGGTCATCATCAAAAATCTACAAACAGTAAATGCTGGAGAGGGTTTGGAGAAAAGGGAACCTTCCTACACTGTTGGTGGGAATGTAAATTGGTACAGCCACTATGGAGAACAGTATGGAGGTTCCTTAAAAAGTAAAAGTAGAGTTACTGTATCATCCAGCAATCCCACTCCTGGGAAGATATCTGAAGAAAACCATAATTCAAAAAGATACATGCACCCCAGTGTTAATTGCAGCACTATTTATGATTGCCAGGACATGGAAGCGACCTAAATGTCCATCAACAGAGGAATGGATAAAGATGACATGATATATATATATACAATGGAATATTACTCAGCCATAAAAAGGAATGAAATAATGCCATTTGCAGCAACATGGATGGACCTAGAGATTGTCATACTGAGTGAAGTATGTCAGACAGAGAAAGACAGATATCATATAATATCACTTATATGTGGAATCTAAAAAAAATGATACAAATGAACTTATATACAAAACAGAAATAAACTCACAGACATAGAAAACAAACATGCTTACCAAAGGGGAGTGGGAGAGGGATAAATTAGGAGATTGGTATTGACATATACACACTACTATATATAAAATAGATAACTAATAAGGACTTACTGTATAGCACAGGGAACTCTACTCAATACTCTGTAATGACCTATATGGGAAAAGGATCTAAAAAGAGTTGATATATGTATATGTATAATTGATCCACTTTGCTGTACACCTGAAACTAACACAACATTGTAAGTCAACTATACGCCAATAAAATTTTTTTTAAATAAATAAAATAAAATATCTACAGTAAAAATAAATAAATAAAACTAGTCAATGTAACCAAAAAGAGACAGACTTACAGATATAGAGCATAAACTACTGGTTACCAGTGGGGATACGGTAGGGGGAAGGGGCAAGATAGGGAATATGGTAGGGGGAAGGGGCAAGATATGGTAGGGGGAAGGGGCAAGATATGGTAGGGGGAAGGGGCAAGATAGAGGTACAAATTACTATGCATAAAATAAGTAAGCTGCAAGGATATATTGTAAAGCACAGGGAATACAGCCAATATTTTATAATAACTATAAATGGAGTATAATTTATATAAATTTAGTCACTATGACTATGTTGTACACCTGAAACTAATATAATCTTACAACTCAACTATACCTCAATTTAGAAAATAAATGAACTACATACAATTTTTTTAAAAATGTGCACTATGTACACAATGGAATATTATTCAGCTTTACAAAAAGAAGGAAATTCTGACATATGCTACAGCGTGGATGAAACTTGAGGACATTATGCTAAATGAAATAACTTAGTCACAAAAAGAGAAATAGTGTATGATTTCACATATATGAGGTATCTGGAGTAGTCAAATTCATTGAGACAGAAAGTAGAATGGTGCTTGCCAGGGACTGGAGGAAAGTGCAAATAAGAAATTATTGTTAAATGGGTATAGAGTTTCAGTTCTGCAAGATGAAGAGTTGTGTAGATTGTTTGCACAACAATGTGAATGTATTTAACACTACTGAACACTTAAAAATTGCTAAGACTGTAAACATTGTTTTATATATTTTACCAGAATTAAAAATAAAGTAAACAAATAAATATCAAAAGCTTTAAAAAAAGAATGGAAAGTAAGGGTTGGCAAAGTTGTGGAGAAATTCGGACACTCCTACATTGCTGTGGGAATGTTAAATAGTGCAGTCACTGCAGAAAACAATTTGGCAGTTCCTCTAAAAGCTAAACATTGAATTACATATGATCCAGCAATTCCACTCTGATGTATATACCCCAAAGAATTGAAAACAGGGACTCAAAATATATATATTTGTATGCTAATGTTCGTTGTAGTATTATCCACAATAGCGAAATGCAGAAACACTCCAAGTGTCCAAGAACAAATGAATTGGTAAATAAAGTGGGTATATACATACAATGGAATCTTATTCAGCCACTAAAAGGAATGAAATCTGATATAGGCCACTGATACATGGATGAACCTTGAAAACATTATGCTAAGTGAAATAAGTCAGAAACTAAAGGACAAATATTGTATGCTTCCACTTACATGAAATATCCAGAATAGGAAAATTCATAGACAGAAAGTAAATTATGGGTTACTGGGGGCTGGGGGGAGGGGGAGAGGAAAGAGTTATTGCTTAAAGGTTACAGAATTTCTGTTTGGGATAATGGAAAAGTTTCAGAAATAGATAAGTGGCAATGGTTGCACAACACTGAATGTAATAATGCCACTGTGTACACTTAAAAATGGTTAAATTGGCAAGTGTTATACACATTTTATCACAATAAAAAATATCCAGAAAAGAGGGGAAAAGTGAAAATAACAGCTACAAGTACTACTCTTACTGCTGTGATCTAATGTAACCATTTGTAAAGTACCTCCTCCATGCCAGGTACTATTTTAGGTACTGGGGAAACAGTCATGAAGAACTGTGAGAAAAGACAGATGATATGCAAACAAGTAAGGAATCAGGAAACCTAATATATAGCCCAGCACTGTTGTAACCCTGGCACTATGTGGCTTCTGTTCTCCATGACCACTTCATGAGCCCCTGCCTTGGACCAGACCCTAGAGACCTAGGTTGTAGAATTATGCTTTACATATGGTCAAATTCATGGCAATGAGTAGTTACTCTGCAAGCAGTTTTTGCCCCTCCCTTCCCTCTGCTCTCTAGGTGGCCAATTTTGCTTTGTCCTGGATAGGCTTGAGCCTCAAACTCAAGAGCTGCCTTGGAATAACAGAATCCAGGCCAGGCATGGAGAATTTAGATGTTTCTCACCCTTCACAATATTCCCTTGGGTCCTGGCGCCTCACTGCCTTCAACTCTCCTCTAATCAGTTCCTTGAGTGCCTGGACAGCTCCTGGCACTGTCCGTCCCCTGGTTTTTGTCCAGGCCTGGCTGACTGACTTCAGCCATCTCCTCCCTTCCCCATCTCACCCACCACGGACTTTGAAAGTCCAGAGCTCCAGCTCCAGGGCTCTCAACATAGACAAAATAATGGGCCAATTCAAGGCCTAATTTAGTTATCGACCATTTCGTGTCAAACAGGCAAAACCAAACCAAAGTCATCCATTCCTCAATTTGGCAAATATTTAAAGAGCCCCTGCTCTGATCCAGATGTTAGCAACTTCACTTTGCAGCCAGAATAATGGTAATAACCATTTCTTGAACACCTATTATGTGCTGGACACATCTCATGGATTAACTCACTGACTTTTCATACAACCCTGTGTAGGGGTGGGGATTATCCCCATTTTTCAGCAGAGAAGCTGAGGTTCAAAAGGACATGGCTAAGACCACTGAGGGGCCTGATGCACCTAGACCATTCCACAGCTCATGTATACTCCACACAGCCAGTGCACCATGCACTCTGCCAAGACCTCACTTTTCAATGTACCCCTACAATCCACACCACACACTGCTCACTTCACCTATGTTTCTCTTGTATACCTCGCATGTAACATGTCTCTTAGACATATTGTCTGTATCCAGTGTTTCTTGAATACCACACAGAAACTGACATGCACATCCATACAGACAGACTTTACAAAGACACTGGTACAACTCCTCTTCCCCCGACACTTTACACACATACACATATGTTTGCACAGGCCATGCAAATAATAGGCCCTGGGCTTCCCTTGTGGTGCAGTGATTAAGAATCCACCTGCCAGGGCTTCCCTGGTGGCACAGTGGTTGAGAATCTGCCTGCCAATGCAGGGGACACGGGTTCGAGCCCTGGTCTGGGAAGATCCCACATGCCGCGGAGCAACTAGGCCCGTGAGCCACAATTACTGAGCCTGCGCGTCTGGAGCC
This sequence comes from Balaenoptera musculus, assembly GCF_009873245.2. NCBI lineage: Eukaryota > Metazoa > Chordata > Mammalia > Artiodactyla > Balaenopteridae > Balaenoptera > Balaenoptera musculus. The sequence goes on along the minus strand of NC_045806.1, from coordinate 51,719,102 downwards.
TGTGCTCCGCAACAAGAGAGGCCGCGATAGTGAGAGGCCCGCGCACCGCGATGAAGAGTGGCCCCCGCTTGCCGCAACTAGAGAAAGCCCTCGCACAGAAACAGACACCCAACACAGCCATAAATAAAAAAATAAATAAATAAAATAAAATAAATTAATTTAAAAAAAAAAAAAAAAAAAGAATCCACCTGCCAATACAGGGAACACTGGTTCAAGCCCTGGTCCAGGAAGATCCCACAGGCCGTGGAGCAACTAAGCCCATGCACCACAACTACTGAGCCTGCACTCTAGAGCCCGAGAGCCACAACCACTGAGCCTGTGTGCCACAACTACTGAAGCCTGAACACCTAGAGCCTGTGCTCCGCAACAAGAGAAGCCACCACACAACGCAATGAAGAGTAGCCCCTGCTCACCGCAACTAGAGAACGTCTGCGTGCAGCAACGAAGACCCAACACAGCCAAAAATAAATAAACAAGAATCAAACCAACAAATAAACAAATAAATAAATAATAAGCCCTGCCTCCTTCCCACCCACTGTGTTCTGGTAACAAAACCAGGCACAGAGATTCTTCACTTATTCTGCCACATTCCCCTTTGAATCTCCTCCCTTCCCAGACCTGCTCTATCTCCATGTCAAGCTGTCTTCATTTTACCCACAAACAGACCCTATGCACAGGCTCATACTCACTGATAGGCCCAGCCCAGGCCACACCCAGGAACTGCCAACTCTTCCTTTGTTTGTTTTCCTGACGCTATGGATTGGGAGTCACTTAGCTGAAGGTGGCTATGCAACAGAGCTCTGCCCCGAACTTCAGGGAAGACCAGTCTGGTAGGGCTATGCCCCCTTCTACCTGTCCTTGCACTTTATCCCTCTTTCAGTGTTGGAGTCTTTTCCCTATATCTGCCTTTATAGTGGGAGATGAACCATTGAACCATTTCCTCTGGCTCCTATCTTCCAGATACTTGGCCAAAGGTAAGGAGGAATTGGAGATCAGTGCTCATATAAAGGCATGGAAGTGGGGTTTTCCCTAGGAGTTCAGGTTTTAGAGTGACAATCAAGTGCTTGTTCTATAGCTACCACTGCCTTCCCCCTTCCTGGAGTTAACCCTCAGTGCCCTGTTCTATGGGCCCTTAAATAAAAGGATGCCAGGTTCTTTCTTCACAGTCAATACGCCTTTAGGTGACTCCTTCCCTGGTCCTGTCTCTATTTCCCCCATTTGTCAAATAGAAACCAATTATGAGGTCTACCCTATCACTATGAGAGGTGGAGAATGCAAAAGGAGCCATATCAGGCCTGGTCTAGACTGGAAGTTTTCTGCATGGCTGCATTTTCTCAAGGTCTCCCTCTGTGTCAGCGGCCTTGCAAGGGTTCTCGCATATCATTTTAGGCCCAGAACTGACGTGTCAAAAGTAGCATGCTAATCTTGAGAAAGAAAAACAGAGCTGGAGAAATCAGGCTCCCTGACTTCAGACTACACTACAAAGCTACAGTAATCAAGACAGTATGGTACTGGCACAAAAACAGAAATATAGATCAATGGAACAGGATAGAAAGCCCAGAGATAAACCCATGAACATATGGTCATCTTATCTTTGATAAAGGAGGCAAGAATATACAATGGAGAAAAGACAGCCTCTTTAATACATGGTGCTGGGAAAACCGGACAGCTACGTGTAACAGAATGAAATTAGAACACTCCCTAACACTATACACAAAAATAAACTCAAAATGGATTAAAGACCTAAATGTAAGGCCAGACACTATCAAACTCTTAGAGGAAAACATAGGCAGAACACTCTATGACATAAATCACAGCAAGATCCTTTTTGACCCACCTCCTAGAGAAATGGAAATAAAAACAAAAATAAACAAAGGCACCTAATGAAACTTAAAAGCTTTTGCACAGCAAGGGAAAACATAAACAAGACGAAGAGACAACCCTCAGAATGGGAGAAAATATTTGCAAATGAAGCACCTGACAAAGGATTAATCTCCAAAATTTACAAGCAGCTCATGCAGCTCAATATGAAAAAAACAAACAACCCAATCCAAAAATGGGCAGAAGACCTAAATAGACATTTCTCCAAAGAAGATATACAGATTGCCAACAAACACATGAAAGGATGCTAGCATCATTCATCATTAGAGAAATGCAAATCAAAACTACAATGAGGTATCACCTCACACCACTCAGAATGGCCATCATCAAAAAATCTACAAACAATAAATGCTGGAGAGGGTGTGGAGAAAAGGGAACCCTCTTGCACTGTTGGTGGGAATGTAAATTGATACAGCCACTATGGAGAACAGTATGGAGGTTCCTTAAAAAACTAAAAATAGAACTCCCATAGGACCCAGCAATCCCACTACTGGGCATATACCCTGAGAAAACTATAATTCAAAAAGAGTCATGTACCACAATGTTCATTGCAGCTCTATTTACAATAATCAGGACATAGAAGCAACTTAAGTGTCCATCGACAGATGAATGGATAAAGAAGATGTGGCACATATATACAATGGAATATTACTCAGCCATAAAAAGAAATGAAAGTGAGTTACTTGCAGTGAGGTGGATGGACCTAGAGTCTGTCATACAGAGTGAAGTAAGTCAGAAAGAGAAAAACAAATACTGTATGATAACACATATATATGGAATCTAAAAAAAAAAAGGTTCTGAAGAACCTAGGGGCAGGACAGGAATAATAGACATAGAGAATGGGCTTGAGGACCTGGGGACTGGAAAGGGTAAGCTGGGAGGAAGTGAGGGAGTGGCATGGACATATGTACACTACCAAATAAATAGATAGCTAGTGGGAAGCAGCCGTACAGCACAGGGAGATCAGCTTGGTGCTTTGTGACCACCTAGAGGAGTGGGATAGGGAGGGTGGGAGGGAGACGCAAGAAGGAGGAGATATGGGGATATATGTATATGTATAGCTGATTCACTTTGTTATAAAGCAGAAATTAACACACCATTGTAAAGCAGTTACACTCCAATAAAGATGTTAAAAAAAAAAAAAAGTAGCGTGCTATACTGTGATGTGTAAGCCAGCAGGCCTTGTGGCCAAACTGCCTGTACTTGACTCCTTACTAGTTATTTGACCTAAGGTGAGTTGCTAAATCATTCTGACCTCAGTTACTCTGTCCTAGAAATGGGGTTCACGATGGTATCTCTTTCATAGTGTTGTTTTGAGGATTAAATGAAAGGATGCACAAGTTCCTGGTTCATTGAAAATAAACAGTAGATGTTTGTTGAATAAATGAATAAACTAAGTAATACAGTTTCTTCTCAGGCTCAGGATCACAGACCCAGTAAATACCAAATATAATACCTGCCACTCTCTGTGTGTCCCACTGGAATGCAAGCTCCATGAGGGCAGAGGCTTTATGTCTGTTTTGTACCCCAAGCTTCTAGAACAGGGCCTGGAAAAAGTAAGTGCTTGATAAATATTTCTTCAATGAATGAATAAGCAAATGAATGAATACTATATTCCAGGCACTGTGTTAGGCATGTGGGACAGATTTCTAAGACAGACAATACCTGTCCTCATAGAGCTTACAATCTAGTCATTAAATTGATAACCACACCAATAATTGAACCTGGGGTAAATACTGTGAAAGAAGAGGGGAGGATGCTGTGAGAGTGAAACACAAAAGGAATTTCCTAGTCTGGTAGGTGAGAGGGAATCTCCCAGTGCCGCTGACCATCTGAACCTGAAGAAGGAGTGAATCAGACGACAAGTAAGGAAGAGAAGATGGCAATGAGCTTGGACCATTCAAAGATCAGAAAATGGTCAGCATGGGCTGGATTGTGGTGAGAAAGGGAATGAGTAGCAGGAAGTAGGACTGGAGAGCCTGGAAGAGGCCAGATTATGTAGGACCTTGTGGACCATGGTAAAGAATTTGGCTTGTGGTCCTCATGTGATAGGAAGACACTGGAGGGTTTTGAGCAGGGGAAAGGCATACTCTATGTTTTACAAAGATTCTTCTGGGTTCCTTGTGGAGAATGAGTTGTAGTGGGCAAGGGTGAAAACAAGGAGACCTGTTAGGAGGCCAAAGCAGTTGTCCAGGTGAGAGATAATGGGGACTAAGACCCAACGGTTGGAAGTAAATGAGGAGAGAGGTGGATATATTAGGGATATATTCTGAGTATAGCAAGACTTGCTGATAGACTGAATAATGAGGGCGTGATAGAGGAAGAGGAGACAAAAATAACTCAGATTTCTGACTTGCCACCTGGGTATAGTGGTGCTATCTTTCTTTGATAGGGAAGACTGTGGAAGGACAGGATTTGAGGTGGAGGGAAACAGAAGTTCTGTTGTAAACCGAAGTTGTCTTTGGTTTACCAGCAAGACATGCAAATGGAGATGTTAAACATGATTCTGGAGCCCAAGATAAAGGCTGGGCATCTTTAATAGAGTTATAAGTCTTGAGTGTGCTGGGGGAGTCATGGGGCAGTTGTGAGCAGAGGAGCAACATGAACTAACTTTTGTTTTAACATTATCATTCTGGACGCTGGGTTGAGAACTGACTATAAGGAGGCAAGGATGTAAGTAAGACCAAGAAGGAGGCTATTTCAGTCATACGGGCAAAAATTGATGGTAGCCTGGACCAGGGAAATGGAGATTGGGGAAAGAGGTCAAGTTTGGAAAAAGAGCCAACAGTCCTTGATAATAGATTGGATATGATAGGTGAAGGAGATGGAAATGTCAAAGATGACCCCCAGGTTTGGGGTTTGCCCAATTGTGTTCATGATGGAGCCAAAGTCTGAGCTAGAGACCACTGGATAAGAATAGGTTTGGGGGAAAGACATTCCCACTGGGGGAAGCCAGAAAGGATTCCCCCACAGGGGAAAATGTTCAGTTTCTTTCCCTGACCTCCTTGTTCCTTTTACTTTTTCTTGCTTATCTGCAACAAGCTTCAAAAGGAGTCCATACATTCTACATAAAGTTCCACTATCAGAGAATCTCTCCTTCGTGTTGATGCATAGTGTTTTCTAGCCTCTGTTAACACTACAAATTATCCCTGGGAGATCACATCTACTCCTGTGACTTCAATTACCATTATTATTCTGATGACTGCCAATGTTCTATCTATAGATCTGCACACTTCTCTGAGCTCCAAACCCACATGGCCAACCATCTACTGGATATCTTCCCCTGGACATCCCACATGCAACACAACCCTACTATGAACCAAACCAAAGTCTTCATATTGCTCCCCGTACATCTGTTCCTTTGCCCCAGTGTCCCCTAGATGCATAAATGTCCTACTGGTTACCCAGAATTCCCTGACCAAAGAACATGTAAGTCATCTTTGACTGCTCTTAGTGCCCACATCTAACCCAGCACTGAGTCCCACAGATACTGTCTTCTTCTTCACAGTATAGAGTCATTGTTGACATTGGGTTCTACTGCCAGCTTTCCTTGGCTTATATGCTGGCTCTGCAACTTACTAGTCACTTAAACTTTCTGTGCCTCAGTGCCTTCACCTGCAAAATGGGAATGACGATAACAGTACTTATACCTACTTCATAAGGTTGTGAATTAATCCAGGTAGAGCACTTAGAACAGTTGCCTAGCACATAGTAAGTATTTAATACCTGTTAGCTATCTATGATAATAGTGATGATAACAATGATTTCTCAAATATCCCTCCTGACTGTGACTGCTGTAGTATAGACTCCCTTCTTGCCTGAATCACAAAATCCTCCTAGCTTAGCTGAATAGATGAACATAATAGATTTGCCATGCACTGTGCAGGGCACTGTCATGACACAAAAGTTTATTAGATATGATTTCTATCCTTCTGGAGTCTGGAGAATCAGTATTGCCTACACCTGCTCTGTCCAACATGGTAGCCACTAGCTTCAAGTGGCTATTAAACTTTAACTTTAGATTTATTGAAATAAAATTATATTAAAAATTAAGATCCTTAGTAAGAGTAACCACATTTCAGGTGCTCATCAACTTGGAGTCAGACTACTTAGATTTACATCCTAGACCTGTCATTTCCAGCTGTGTGACCTTGGGCAAATCACATAAACTATCAGAGCCTATATTTTCATCTATTAAATGGGTCTAATAATAATAGTACCTACCTTAAAGGGTTGTTGTGAGGATGAAATGAGTTGATGCCTATAAAGTGTTCATAATAATACTCAATAAATTTTAGTATTGTAGTTTAGCAGTAGTGATACTACACACACACACACACACACACACACACACACACAAATACACACATCCTCTTGGAGAAAAGTAGTATTACCAGTTGATGAATCATAAGGGCTACTAAGGGTTTGCTCTAGCAGTCGGTGCTTTTTGAGTTCAGCATGGTGCACTGGAACCATAGCTGAGCTAGGGTTCTGGAGAATCCAAGTTTTAGTTCTAATAGTAGTTCTAGCCATGGCTATAGAATTCATTTTCTGTGTAACCTTGGGAAAACTGTTTCCCCTTCACTGGCCTCAGTGGGGTGATTGCACTGCTCTAGATGTTGTCTCTGCCCTACCAGTTGAAGCACGCTTTAAGGGAAAGGATCCTATTTCAGATGGCATAAAGGAGTTAAGATAGATTTTAAAAAACTTCGCACATCTGAGGAATAGTAATTAAAGCTGCCATTTATCAAGTGCTAACTCTGCACTGGACACCATAAATACCATACATTATTTCATTTAATTCTCAGAACTGCCCTGTGAGGTAGTAGTTATCCTCATTTGGCCAATGAAAAAACTGAGGCTAGAGAAGTAAGGGTTTGGAAAAGCAAAGCCACTGTTCACTTTCAGAAAGCCAGTGGTGAGTGGTAAGGTAGACAGTCAAACCCAGGTCTGCCTGGCACCAAGACCACATTCTGAACCACCCTGTCATACTGCCTAGGAGCTTGATGAAAGATAGTGGGGCTGGAGAGGTGGGTCAGAGTCACTTCAGTATAATTATGGAGGAGGCATTATGGTTGTAGAGCACTCAGAGCATGTCCTAACTACCTTGCTTCTCCTAACCTAAGGTCTGTCCTTGGCGGGGCCCCAGCTAGAGTAATGCTAACGTTCCCTCCCAATCATCTAGCCCTCTGGGCTGGGAAGGGGGCTGTTTCTCCTGAGGTCCTCCCTTCCGCTTTTCCTGGCCTGGGCGGTGAGTCTCTCTTCATAGTATTTGAATCAGAGGAAACAGATAGACTGAGGAAGTGAAGAAAAAACAGGCTGCCTGGGCTCTACAAGCCAATGTAAACACTCAGTGGTTTCCTGTTGTTGCAGCCCAAAGCGTCCCATGACATCATTCCTGGCCTTTCCAGAACACACTGGCTTGGCCCAGGGCTAAGTGGCAGTCGCCCCCCTTCCCCACCAGAGTTAGATCCTCCGGAACTGAAGAACTTCTCTGGGCCAGCCATTCCCCACCTGCCTGGTCAGCCACTTAGGCCTTTCTAGCCCTATAAGGTTTTGGAGGCTACAGGCCGGACATGCTGTCCCACTTCCCAGAGGCCCAGTGGCTTATGGGTCAGAGCAAGATTTCCTAAACTGGAAAAGTTATTTTATTTCTTTTAATGGAGATTTGGAGTCAGGAGAAGGGGAGAAAGGTATGACACATAGACTGAGACAGGCCCTAACTGCTTCCTCCCCTCTCTACCTCACCCAGGGGCATACAAGTTTATTTCTCAGTGTTGGTCACAAATTCCTAGAAACAGAACTTTAAGGGCCCTTTCAAGACCTCATAGTCTAACCCTGCCATGGTGTAGATGACAGCACTGAGGCCCAGAGAGGGAAAAGGAACTGGTCCCAGTTGCACCGTTGGTCAGTACAGCATAAGCCATCCACTCCAGTGGTCTGAACTTGAGCTATCTCAAACCTGAGCAGGATGATATAGTTACAAGAGCTCTTGACAGGAAATTCAGAAACCAGGGTTCAAGCTGTAATTCCTCTATGAGAGATTAGATAAATTTCTTTTTTTCTTTGAGCCTTGGCCTAGACAGCCATAATTCAATTCAAGGCAACGCATACTTATTGACAGTCTACTGTGCCTGGTGGAACTGCTGGCTCCTGGGGAAGAGAAGAAAGCATGATGAGAAGACTCCCCATTTCACAGGTTGAAATGGAAAGAAAATGAAGTGGATGGTCTAAACTCTGTAAGTGACCTAAAGCCTGTGTGGACTCCATGCTTCTGTCTCTAGGCAGAATCAAACCATAATCAGGGGTCTTGGGTCCTTCAGGGCTGCAGCCCCCTCCCCACTTCATTCACAAGGCAGCAGAGAGCTCTTATTGAGCCAGAGTTCCGTTTGCAAAAAACTTTCCCAGTTCTGGTCTCATTTAGCTGGGTACATTTGCATAGAGAGGTGGTGAGGTCCTAAATTATTGTCTGGAAATCAAGCCAAACACATTATTGTAGTTCTTACAGCCAGCAATAATTGGATTTCAAGCTGTAGCTGTGCCATGGAGCACAGGCAATTTGAAATAGTTCTTTTAATCAATCAAGTTCATCACAGCCTAGATTAGCAAGTAGAATTCAGAAACACATTTAGGGAAAAGGATGACAATTCCTGCACCCCCAAATGCATAAGACAATGTGAAGTCATTCTGTTAAGCCAACAATTTAACCACAGCATGGATTAGATGAAACACACAGAAAATACAGACTCATTTAGATGCTTGGAGACACACATCCATACACAGATGCAGGAAGCTGCACATGAGCATTGGGAGACACAAAGAAACATACACTCTCAGAACAGCAGACACACAGAAAAAAAAAGATGCGCGCGTGTGCACACACACACACACACACACGGTCCAATGGGAAGCTACAAAAAAAGTTAGCCGTCTGGGAGTTCTGGGGGGCTACTTCCTGAACCCCTGTTCATCCTTCTCCTTCCTCCCCCAACAATCATCCTAATTCAAATCCTATAGAGTATTTTTCCCAAAGAAGTCTTAGAAAGCCATCCTCTCCTCACCACATCGATACCCACTCCCACTCCACTGCATCAGACCCGTCTATCACCAGACAACAGAAAAGATCTATCAGGGTTCCCTGATGTCAGTATCTTTCCACTAATACACTTTCCCTGAGGCAGGCTGCCTGCCAGAGGGAATCTTTCTACAGCTCAGTCCTGTTCTTGCCTCATCTCTGCTCAAAAATCCTTCCTATTCTCTCCACTCTCAGCACAAGCCAACCTGGACACCTGACATTCATGGGGCGACCAAAACCTGGAGCTCCTTGCCTCTGTTCATGCCCTCTGCTCTCCAGAAAGCAAATGGCACCTTGCCCAGCCCCTTACCCATGCTCACCCCAAGCTCTCCTGACCCTTGTGCTATTCGTTTGTACTAGAACCACTCCATCTGCACTTATCAAAATCTTACCCATGTTAGATTTTCCTGGGTTGTTTGAATTTTTCAGAAGGATGACTCCATCTTTGACATTAAAATATTTTTAATGTTTTCATCCTTTAAGGCCCAACCCTAAGGTAACCTCTTCCATGAAGTCTACCTCTAAAATCTCCCAAAAGCACTGTATAAGAGAACAGAACTTACCCCATTTAGCCTTCACAGCTTTGTGTGTCTTGGTCCTCAGAGGAGAGCTGATGGGGGAAAAGGACGAAATCCCCTCATGCTACTGCCTCCTCTGGGACAGTCAATGTGCTGGCACTCTTCTTGTGTTACTGCATTGCTCACAGTCCAACAAAGACAGACTGACAAAGCCCAGGCCTCTGGAATCTCACTCCAGCCTCTTTTTGAGTTACCTTATTCTAGTCATGAGTTTGAGTCTTGACATTGCCACTAGCTTGCTGTGTGACTACGGGCAAGTCTCAACTCCTCTCCAGCCTCAGTTTTTTCAAGGATACTTCCAGTTCTGGATTCTATTATTGCAAGATGCAGGATTTTATGCAGCTACTCCCATGAGGACATCAGCGACTAGATATGTCCACTATCTCTATTATTCTCTCTCTCTCTTTCTCTGCCACCTCCCCCTGCCTGTCTCTCTCTTCACTGTTTTCTGTTTCCTTCTCTTCTCTTCCTCTGTCTCTTTTTGTCTCTTCCTGCCTCTCTCCCTCTCCCTCTCTCTTCTCTCTCTCTCTCTCTCTCACTGGCTTTCTCCCTCCCTCCCCTCTCCCTTCCTCTCCCTCTCTCTCCCCTTCTATCTTTCTGTCTCTTTTTCTTCTCTCTCTTCCTCTTCTCCCTCTCTGCCCTTCTCTCTCTGCTCCCTCTTTGTTTGTTTCTCTGCCTCTTCCTTTCTGCCCCTCTCTCTTCTATGTCTCTTTGTTTCTGATTCTATCTCTCTGTCTCTGCCCCACCCCCAACCCCAGGGGGTGAATCTGGCTGAATAGCTTCTAACTCAAAACAGCTCTGATGCTTCCTGAGTGTTGCTGGTGAGTAGAGGTAGAAATGAGGTCTCTTTGAGGGCTTCAGGAAGCTCAAATCCCTCACCCCTCCCCTTGAAAAGGGCTCACAGAGCCAAGGAGGAAGGCAGCAGGATGAAGGGTCTCATAGCAGAGTCAGCTGGCTCCTACCCTCCAGCTTTTCACCCAAAGAGAGGGCATTGCCCACAGACCAGAAAGGATCTCCATCTCCTAGATGATCTGAGCCGGAGGTTCTTAACACCCAAATGCTCCATCTTCCCACTCCCCAGCCCTATCATTTTACAGATGTGAAACAGACAACAGGAAAGGAATGGCCCACCACTCCACAGTGAAGTAATGGAAGAACTAGAACTAGAATGCTGGTCTCCTGACTCCTAATCAAGTGCTCTGAAAAGATTATAAAATTGATTTAACACCATCGGTTGAAAGGCACTTTTCAGAGCATTTTGCTGAGAAGAGAAGGCTGAGGATAGTGATGGGTGGGGTAGAGACTTGATAGATATCCAGATTGTGAATATTCAAAAACAGGGTCTAGATCTTCTTCGTCTCCAGTGAAAGTTCAATATGATGTCTGACACTGATGAATAAATGAGGGAGGGAGCTGCCATCAGGGCAGTTGGGGGACACTGATGCTTCCTCTGGGGCTCTGGATGTTTATGTGGAAAACTCCAGAAACTTGGAAATCAAAGGATCAAGGGATTCTTTGATCAAGGGACTTGGAAATCAAGGGATCAAGGGATCAGTCTGTTCTAAACTTGTTCAGTCAAGACTTCTCCCCTCACCAGCCCCCATAAATCAGTTTCTCTTTGTAAAAGGAGTAATGATATCTGCCTCATCTGGCTCCCTGGGGCTTGGAGCAGTTGCAATGAAAGAAAAATATAGGAAAGAACCTTGACAAAAACAAGACAGCACTCTGCAAATGTGATGGCTGGGTGCTATGGTGATGTCCTAGCTAGCAATTATGTTCTCAGCAGGGGCAACTGTGGGCGCTGAATGAGTCATCCTCTCACTCTCAAACCAGAGGCCTTGAAAGGGGAGAAATGAGGTGAGCCTTTCGTTAGGAGTTTTTCCATGAAGGGGGGCCAGAACAGGGGTGGACAGAACCTTCCCCCCCACACACACATGCACACTGTGCCCCAGATTCCAGCCTCTTAGGGACTAAATGTCCAGCTTAAGCAAGGACTGCAAGTATCTGCTATTTAATTCAGAGATACCAAGTCCCCAAGCCACTGGAGCTTCTGAGGCACTAAAAGTCAGAATCCCCAATTTTTCTTCAGTTTCTATTCTACAGCCAGCCTTGGGTTCTAGTTCTGACTGTAATTAATTTATTCTGTAACTTCAGGAAGATTGCATTCCCTCTCTGAGCCCTTTCCATCTATAACGTACAGGATAATCTAGATGCCTAACATTATCTTTCAAGAGTCCTGGACTAGAATTTAGAATATCTGGATTCCAGTCCTAGCTCTGTCACAACAACTATATGACTTTAGACAAATTCATTCCTGAGCCTCAGTTTCTGAAACTATAAAATGAGGCATTTGGATTAGAGGCTTAGTGCTGTGTTTCAAGAGTTCTGGACTGAGATTTGGGAAATCTGAGTTCTAGCTCTAACTGCCAGACTGAATCATTGTCTGAGTTTAGACTGGTCTCATCCCTTCTCTGGACCTCAATTTCTCCTATCTGTATCATACAGGGATCCAAATATAAGATGTCTAAAACACACCCTGTAGTTCTTTTTTTTAAGTTTTTTTTTTTATTTTTGGCCATGCCACATGGCATGCGGGATCTTAGTTCCCTGTCCAGGGATTGAACCCGTGCCCCCTGCAGTGGAAGCATGGAGTCTTAACCACTGGACCACCAGAGAAGTCCCATACACTCTGATTCTGATAGCCTGTGGTTCTAGAATTTTACAAAGGCTAAAAATGAAGTGAAGGGAGGGGGAGACCACACCCTGAATAATTTCTCATAAACTAGCAGTGGTTGCCCTCTATAGGTCAGACCTGAAAGCACAGACCAAACTGGACTTGACCTGCTGAGGCCAACTCTGCCAAAAGAGCTGAGGCAGGAGTGGGGCACAGAAGACAACCAGATGCTTCACCAGAAAAAGCCAGACACATAAACTAGGGTTGGCCGGCAGACTTTCTGGCCCCTCCCTAATGAAAGGGATCCAGACAGAAGTGTGTGCTGGGAGATTGTACCTTCTTTCCCAGACAGCAGTAGCAAGAGGCTTTCCAGTGCTGTACAGAGGCCATGGCCAGTGGGGTCTCTGCCATGGGTAAAATATGTAGATTTGGGGTGATGTGGCTCAGTATTTTGGGGTGGAGTGTGACTGTGCTGTGAGGATGAGTATAAGTTAATTCTGTGACTGAGAAGTTTTCACATGTGAGACACACATATCTACCATATGCTCAAATTAAAGTGTTTAGCATCCCCATCTACTTCTTGCCCTCCTCAGAGTAGAAACAATTCATGCCTTTGCAGAAGACCCAGTATGACCTTAGTACAAAAATGAGAACCTAAATCATAAGGAGAATAAATACTGGAAAATGCTCAGTATTTGGGGAAGGCCCTAAGGTTCAAGGGATTTGTGGGCTTAGTCTTAGAGTTTCACTACATTTGGGACAATCTGTGGACTCATTCTTGCAGGGCATTATGTGCTGGAGACTTAGGATGAATTCAGATATACGGTTCTGTTACAGAAATAGGCACAGACTAAGTCTTTTATTGCTGTCATTCTATGTTCCATTATAGAAGTACTAGGCAAGTCACGAAACCATATACTCCCCCACCCTCCTTCTTGGTTAAAAAGTCTGACCATCCAATGCAGATTCAAGGGGGAACACAAAGGAAGACAGTGTTCTCATGTGACAGAGGTGGTTGCAGCTCTAGTTCTGCTCCTGACTCACTATATAAACCAGGTCAAGTCCCAGCCTCTTTCTGGGTCTCAGTTTCCCCACCTGAAACAGGAGGGTGTTGGACTTGATGAGCTCTCAGTTTTCTCCCAGCCCTGACATTGTACCTCATTCTCTTTATAATGTTCTGTTACATTCTTTTCCTACCCAAATAGGGCCCAGCCATTCCCTGAGGTCTTCCAAGGCTCTCCCTGACATCCTAACCCCACTCCATCCCCTCATCCCACTGCTACCACTGCTGCTGCCTACAGTGGGATACAGTCTTCTCTACTTTTGGTTGGAAATTCTAATCATCCACTTCTGATGCTGGCGAGTTAACAAAGATTGATACAGTATTCCTCTGAAGTGACAGAACTCCCATCTCTGCCAGTACCTCTGCGTGCCCTTGGGAAAATCCTCTCCCTTCGCTACACCTCATTTTTCCCATTTTTAACTTAAGGGCAGTGGACTAGAATGGTCTCTGAAAGCAGCTAACTGTTCCAACATCTTTCACTACTAGGTAATGAGAAGATGGAGATTGTCTTTGATGTTTTGTCATACTCTTGATCTTCTTTCAGTGCTTCTTAAATGGAAACCTCTCCTTCCTCAACCTCCCACCTATGATAAGAGTTTCTGCCACCATGCCCTAAACAGGAAAGCCAGCCTTCCATTACACTTCCTCAACTCCTGGACCTGTCTCCTTCTTCGCCCTACCCTGTCCCCACCACAAACAAAAAGTTCTTCTTTCCTAGTCAAGGTGTCTGTGAGTAATACTAGTTTATTGTGAGGAACACATACAATAAAGATAGAAACTGCTTTTTACCCTATCAAATTATTTGTCCACACATCTTGTCATTAGTTTATTACACCACCCCTATCCCTGATGATTCCCATAGTCTACTGTCAGAGGAACCACAGATGGACCCTGGAATGGAGACTTCAAAGGATATTTTATTTAAAAGTTTTGTAAACAGAATTAAGCTCACAGCTTCAGCAACAGTGAGAGCTCAATTCAACCTCCCAGCTCAGCCTAGTTGCCTGGGGCACTTCCTCAGACACCCCAGTGACTTGACTTGAAGTCAGACCTGAGTAGGTCCCTTCTCTCCTTCCTGGAAGCCAGTTCAAAGAGAGGTGCATGGTTGTGGGCACCACAGGAAAAGCCAGGAGGGAAGAGCATGCAGGTAGTAGAAAGAGGAGGGGGAAAGGAGAGGGAGGAGAAGAAAAGGTAGGGAGGTGGGAATATTCAGTAGCAGCAAGGATTGGAGGTAGACCCGTTGTGGGTACTGAAAAGTGTTTAGAAGAAATTAAAAAAAAAAAAAGAATTGTAAATGAGTGAAAATCCAAAAATATGTAAAAAATCTTGAACAGAAAATCACTTGCTTATTCTTGCCAACAAATCCAATTTCCTCCTTCCCATCTATGTAATATGCAATGATAACATTTCGTGTCTATTAGTGACTATATATTGTTATTGTAGCTGAAATAATGTGGCTAATAATGACTAATATATCATGGTTAATGATGGTTAATACTATATCTAAAATATTATTAAAAAGTCAGAGATGGGAAGGATAGGGGAGGAGTGGGGAAGGACAAAATGGGATGAAGAGGAGGTTATAGAGTTAGAGTGCTACTCTGGGTTCAGACCTGAGTGACTCTCATCTGTTTAATGTCTGAGAATCTTCAAAGGCCCCTTTATGATTCTAAAGAGCACTTGTGCCAGGAGCAGTACAGGGAGCAATGTTACAATCTGGCTATGCCTGGGCACTGCTGGTACCATTCACCATCAATACCTATAACCAGTCAGATATCCACAGCCAATCACCAATGATATCCATAGGTGACTGATGTTAATATTCTATTGCTACCATCACTCAAAATTCCCCCATCTAGACTACAGTCTAGTTGGGGGACTGGGATTAAGTAATAGGAAAGGAGAACTTGTTGAGAGGGGGATATAGCACCAGTCCAGGAAGAACTATCCTCTATCCCTCCTGGTCACTCTAAGATTAAGAGAAAAGTCTAGGGTGGGGCAGGAGGAAGCTGAAGCCTAGCTGGCCTTACCCCTAAGCTGCCTCCTTCAGGGTGCCTCCCTAATGATGGGAAGGAGTCTACCTTTCAGGCCGTGGCTAGCTGATCCTGACTAGCAGGGATTGCCATGACCTGGGACTACTCTTGAAGGATTCTTTGCCAAATCCAAAGCCAGAAACCCTTATCTGTAACCAAAAACTGACAATAGGAAGGAAGGGAAGGTGGGATATACCCGTCTAGACCACTGGGCCCATCACAGGATCCCACTGGGCCTTGGTTTCTGGCGAGCCAGGGCTACAGCATAATAGCACTGGAAGCAGACTAGGAGCACAGGCACCAGCAAGACACTGGTGCACAAGCCCACAATGGCTGTGACAGCAGCAGTGAGCTGGCACAGAGCAGAGAGAGGGTAGACATCTCCATAGCTGACAGTGGTGAGAGTTATGACAGTCCACCAGAGACATGTAGAAATGTCTCCAAAGTGAGGCTCACCCTGACCTCGGGTGGACATACTCAAGAGCTCCCCATAGAGGAAGAGAAAGCCAAAGAATAAGATCTCAGCCACCCAAATCAGGAGAAAGGCACACAGAGGACATAGAGAGAACGAATGGCCCCGAGCATTAGGCTGAGACGGGGTTGCCATTCAGCCTTGTCACCCACTACCAGTTCCACCAGCACAGGGAACAGACAGAAGATATAGGCTAGATTGAGAGGGCTACACATGAAGTGCACCTTAACGGGGCAGGAAATAGCACGGGCAAAGAGCTCAGTTCCAAACCAAAGGGCACAGAGTAGATCCAGGTAGAGCAGGTCGGGGGCACAGTGGTAAACGAGACCGTTGTTCTGCTGCTGCTGCTGCTGCTGCTGCTGTTTTTTCCCCTGCCCTCACCCCATGTCCCATAGGAGTGAAGTTGGCAGAGAAGTAATCCAGCTGGACCTCTGTCTCCTGGAAGAAGATGACCAGAGCACACACGGCAAAGAGTGTGGAGATCATAGAAAAGCACTGGGGAAAAAGAGGCATGTCAGAAGTACCCCCATTTACCAGCCATCCCACCTCTCTAACTAGACTCCCACCCTTCTTCCCTCCCCCCTTTTTGGAGATTCCCTCAAATTGTCCTGGGCATCTGTTCAGATTCAGGTCCCAAACACCATGCCAAGTGTGTAGCCATTGTGGCAACTTGGCAGGGTCCTTTGGGAGTACAAATGTCTAGCATGGCACCGCACAATGTTAGTGAGTTACCTTGGCCCCTAGGGAAGACTGGGGTTGGTCAAGAAGCACCCAGAGCCATGGCTTCCAAGTATTCTGCAGTCTCTGGTCTTCAATGGGGTTCCATTGAAGGCGCTCATCCATGTGGGCATTCTCACAGGCCTCCCAAGATAGGAAGTCCTGGGTTTGGGTGTCCTTGCCACTCAGCTTAAGCCAGCAGCAAGGTGCCAGCGGAGCTTCCACCAGGCCCCAATAAGCCTCCTCTAGGACATCCCGACAAACATTGACAGGGCAGTGCAGCTGCTGGGTACCATAGCCAGCACATAGCCAAAGAGCTCAGGATTTTGGTCAAAGAAAAACTCTTGAATTGGTGGACCCTGAGCAGCTGGGGTGCCAGGTTGGGGTGGCTCGGTCAACTTGTAGAGGCAGGTGCCTGGAAAGGCCCACAAGGTGCTGTCGTAGGTCTCATGACACGTGCCCCCCCACGTTCAGGATCAGTTTATCGTCCGAGCCCTCCATGACCAACCGTGAGCCTGCTTCTCGGCTGGCTCGGATCCACTAGCAAGAGGAGGGATGACAGGGTTTATGACGGGGTCCTCCTGCCTTCCTCTCCCCTCCCAGGCTTGGCCAGAGCAGGGAAGGGGCTGAGGGCCACAAAAGTGATGTGGTAGCCCAGGCACCCAAGAGAAACTACCTCAGGCATGGAGCTGGGGATGTCTCTTCCTCCTGGGTCTTCGGGAATCAGGAGGACAGACAGCTCTCAGGTGTGGTCACAGTGGCTAGCCAGACTCTCTCTTGGGCCCAGCAATTCCAAGAGAAAAACCAGCCTAGCATGGAAACAGATGTCTTTCAGAGGCTCTTGGGAGACACCTGGCCTGGTGATTCTGAGAGAACAATTGTGCCACGGTATACAGCAGGGTAAGTCACAGACAGGCAAACACAGACTAAATGGCCAAGATGGGGACAGGGATGTCTCTCAATCCTCTGCCCCTCACTTTGAAAACTTGGAACAGTGATGGGGTGGGGTGAGGGAGGGAATAAAAAAGGTGTACTGAGGGAGGCTAAGGGCAGGGAATGGGGAGTGAAGATAGGGATGACAGGGGAAGTTGGAGGGCCTTAGAGATCCCTAGGCCTCCACAGGGAGTAGGAAGTGCCTGACTTGAGAAACTGGCTGGGGGGTCGGCAGATCTGACAGCGATGGTTTTTGACTCCGACTCCCCTGGCACCAGGTCTCGGGCACTCCTCAGCAGCACTACCAGCACCACCAGCACTAGCAGGAGAAGCAGCATCCTCTGTGGATCTCTCTACTGGGCACCCTAAAATTGCTTTGGGCTTAATGAGTTCCTTGCCTGGGAACAGAAAGGAGTAAGAACAGAATTGGGCGGGGGGAGAAGAGAGACAGAAGGTGGGAGGAGCACAGAAAAGCAAACCAAAGGAGTCAAAACACCTACACAGATCAACATTTCAGTGTTCCCTACCCCCTGACAGGCAGTCTGCTGGGGCTTCCTGTGTTTGTTTGTCCCTGAGGGCTAAAAAGGAAGAGGGCACAGGCAGCCACCTCTAGTTTGGGAACCTCAAACACCTACCCCCAATTGCCCCCACTCCTTAGTCAGCCTTTGCTCACTCACTTGGTTGTTTTGCGTGGTCCACGAATACTGGCAGTGAAGGGATGGGCGGCTGGCTGGGCGTTGGGGCCAGTGACGCTGGGACGGGTGGTGTAGCCAGCATTGCTGCCACCTCTGGAGTTTGTGACTGCTCCTGCATGGAGAGGTCCCAGGACCAGGGTGTGCTCATGGAAGAGCTGGCGAGGACGTGGGGTTTTCCAGGAGCCTCTTGCTCCTGCTGTGGCCAGAGGAGCAAGTACTGAGAGGCAACGATCTGATTCAAGACTGTATGTGTTCCTGCCTGCTTGCTTAGGGAGGCTGTCCTGGCCTCCAGCCTGCAGGGAATCAGACAAGAGACCCTGGCCAACTTTGCTGCTCCTCCTTCCTCCCCTGGGCTCAGTTCCAGCCCAGAGCAGAGGGAGGGGAGGAGGCAGCTGGAGGGAAAACAGGAAGTTAGGTGGTCAGGCTCCAGGCAAGAGGCCACCTCACAAGACCAGTTAATCCAGTTAATATTTCAACAACTCTCTCCCCCAATTACAACCAACCTAGCCCCGCTTTAATATTTTGAAAACTTTCTCTTCCCCTCCCCCTCCCCCATCTCCATTACAGTTCTCCTATCAGAAGCCTGCAAAGGAGAAAGGCGTGTGGGAGGAGGGAGAAGTGAGAACCAGAAGATAGCCTGGGAGGCCAGATGTGTTCCTGGTTATATCCAGCTGTTTCTGCCCACTCATTTTTCTTCCCTTTTCTCCAGACACCCTGGTGCCAAGGATGGGGGTAGGAATGGGTGAAGGGGAAGGGCAGGGGAGCAAGACACCTCAGAGAGAAGCTTGCTTGTCTATGGCCTATGCCAGGATTGGCAGAGGCTCCAGCCCCCTGGGACAAGCCACATCTCCCTCCCCTCTCCCACAACCTCTGCCTCCAGGAATCCTTCCTGGGAAGTGGGCCAGTCTCCTATTTTGCTGCTGATAAGAGTTTGCCAATGGAGCACCCAGATGATCCTAAATTCCAAGATAGCCCTCACTCCCACCCTTTGGCCCAGCCTCCATGTCTCTTTCCCATCACTATACCAGAAGTTCCCAGGAGGAATGAAGATTCTTACCACAATCCAACACCCTCCCCAACTCTTCCTTTTCAGCCCATCCCTCAGAGCCAGGGCCTTGTTGGATTGAGAGTTTCAAGACATGGCTCCCCTCCTCCCTCTTGGTCACTGCCTTACTGTGGGGCTGCTGTGAGGGAGGGTCACTGCAGTGGACTTCATGGTGAGAATGGAGGGAGGAAAGGTGGTGGTGACAAACACAGCCGTGTCAGGCCTTAGTTCTACAAAGCCGAATTCTTACCTCAGCTAAAGAGGGCAGAAAATAACTTGGGCACTTTACAAGTGGGAAGGGTAGCAGCAGCAGCTTCCTCTCTCACTCCATCCATCCCTGCCCCTTTCCACTCAAATGTCCTGCCCCTTATCCACACTAGCCCATTTGCTTTTTGATTCCCTAAACCAGCCAGTCTTGGGACTTCCCTGGTGGTCTAGTGGTTAAGACTCATGCTTCCACTGTAGGGGGCACGGGTTCAATCCCTGTTCAGGGAAGTAAGATCCCACATGCCATGCGGTGTGGCCAAAAAAAAAAAAAAAAAAAAAGTCCTAAACCAGCCAGCCTCTTTTTCTTTTCTTTTCTTTTTTTAACTTTTTATGTTGGAGTATAGCTGATTAACAATGTTGTGATAGTTTCAGGTTCACAGCAAAGGGACTCAGCCATACATATACATGTATCCATTCTCTCCCAAACTCCCCTCCCATCCAGACTGCCACATAACATTGAACAGTGTTCCCCATGCTACACAGTAGGTCCTTGTTGGTTATCTATTTTAAATATAGCAGTGTATACATGTTGAACCCAAACTCCCTCTTTCCCCCTTCCTCCCCACCTGGTAACCATAAGTTCATTCTCTAAGTCTGTGAATCTGTTTCTGTTTTGTAAATAAGTTCATTTGTATCATTTCTTTTTAGATTCTGCATATAAGGGATATCATACGATATTTCTCTTTGACTTACTTCACTCATTATGACAATCTCGAGGTCCATCCATGGAGCTGCAAATGGCATTATTTCATTCTTTTTAGTGGCTGAGTAATATTCCATTGTGTGTGTGTGTGTGTGTGTGTGTGTGTGTGTGTGTGTGTGTGTGTGTGTATACACAACATCTTCTTTATCCATTCCTCTGTCGATGGACATTTACATTGCTTCCATGTCTTGGCTACTGTAAACAGTGCTGCAATGAACACTGGGGTGCATGTATCCTTTCCGACCATGTTTTTCTCCAGATATACGCCAAGGAGTGGTATTGCAGGGCCATACAGTAGCTCTATTTTTAGTTTTTTAAGGAACTTCCATACTGTTCTCCATAGTGGCTGTACCAGTTTACATTCCCACCAACAGTGTAGGAGTGTTGCCTTCTCTCCACATCCTCTCCAGCATTTATTGTTTGTGGATTTTTTAATGATAGCCATTTTGACTGGTGTGAGGTGATATCCCATTGCAGTTTTGATTTGCATTTCTCTAATAATTAGCAACGTTGAACATCTTTTCATGTGCCTATTGGTCATCTGTATGAGTTCTTTGGAGAAATGTATATTTAGGTCTTCTGTCCATTTTTTGATTGGGTTGTTTGTTTTGATGATATTAAGCCTCATGAGCTGTTCATAAATTTTGGAGACTAATCCCTTGTCGGTCACATCATTTGCAAATATTTTCTCCCAATCTGTGGGTTGTCTTTACGTTTTGTTTATGGTTTCCCTTGCTGTGCAAAAGCTTTTGAGTTTAATTAGGTCCTATTTGTTTATTATTGTTTTTATTTCCATTATTCTGGGAGATGGATCAAAAAAGATATTGCTGTGATTAATGTTAGAGAGTGTTCTGCCTATGATTTCCTCTAGTAGTTTTATAGTGTCCAGTCTGACATTCAGGTCTTTAATCCATTTTGAGCTTATTTTTGTGTATGGTGTTAAAGAATGATCTAATTTCATTTTTTTACATGTACCTGGCGAGTTTTCGCAGCACCATTTGTTGAAGAGATTGTCTTTCCACCATTGGGTAGTCTTGCCTCCTTCGTTGTAGATTAATTGACTGTAGGTGCGTGGGTTTATTTCTGGGTTTTCTTTTTTTACTTTTTTTAATTTTTATTCTTATTTTTATTTTTTAAAAATTCATTAATTAGTTTTTTGAGGGAGATTAACCAAGATGGCGGAGTAGAAGGACGTGCTCTCACTCCCTCTTGCGAGAGCACCAGAATCACCACTGGCTGCTGGACAATCATTGACAGGAAGACCCTGGACTTCACCAAGGAGGATACCCCACGTCCAAGGACAGAGGAGAAGCCACAGTGAGACGGTAGGAGGGGCGCAATCAGAGTAAAATCAAATCCCATAACTGCTGGGTGGGTGACTCACAGACTGGCAAACACTTATACCACAGAATTCCACCCACTGGAGTGAAGGTTCTGAGCCCCACGTTCAGGCTTCCCAACCTGGGGGTCCGGCAACGGGAGGAGGAATTCCTAGAGAATCAGACTTTGAAGCCTGGTGGGAATTGATTGCAGGACTTTGACAGGACTGGGGGAAACAGAGACCCCACTCTTGGAGGGCACACACAAAGTAATGTGTGCATCGGGACCCAGGGGAAGGAGCAGTGACCCTGGGGGAGACTGAACCAGACCTACCTGCTGGTGTTGGGGGGTCTCCTGCAGAGGCGAGTAGTGGCTCTGTTTCACCGTGGGGATAAGGACACTGGCAGCAGAGGTTCTGGGAAGTTCTCCTTGGTGTGAGCCCTCCCAGAGTCTGCCATTAACCCCACCAAAGAGCACCGGTAAGCTCCAGTGTTGGGTTGCCTCAGGCAAAACAACCAACAAGGAGGGAACCCAGCCCCACCCATCAACAGTCAAGTGGATTAAGGTTTTACTGAGTTCTGACCGCCACAGCAACAGGGAGGGAACCCAGCCCCACCCATCAACAGTCAAGTGGATTAAGGTTTTACTGAGCTCTGACCGCCACAGCAACAGTCAGCTCTACCCACCACCAGAGCCTCCCATCAAGCCTCTTAGATAGCCTCAACCACCAGAGGGCAGACAACAGAAGCAAGAAAAACTACGATCCTGCAGCCTGTGGACCAAAAACGACAGTTACAGAAAGATAGAGAAGATGAAAAGGCAGAGGGCTATGTACCAGATGAAGGAACAAGAAAAAACCCCAGAAAAACAACTAAATGAAGTGGAGATAGGCAACCTTCCAGAAAAAGAATTCAGAATAATGATAGTGAAGATGATCCAGGACCTCGGAATAAGAATGGAGGCAAAGATTGAGAAGATGCAAGAAATGATTAACAAAGACCTAGAAGAATTAAAGAACAAACAAACAGAGATCACCAATACAATAACTGAAATGAAAACTACACTAGAAGGAATCAATAGCAGAATAACTGAGGCAGAAGAACGGATAAGTGACCTGGAAGACAGAATGGTGGAATTCACTGCTGCAGAACAGACTAAAGAAAAAAGAATGAAAAGAAATGAAGACAGCCTAAGAGACCTCTGGGACAACATTAAACGCAACAACATTCGCATTATAGGGGTCCCAGAAGGAGAAGAGAGAGAGAAAGGACCAGAGAAAATATTTGAAGAGATTATAGTCGAAAACTTCCCTAACATGGGAAAGGAAATAGCCACCCAAGTCCAGGAAGCGCAGAGAGTCCCATACAGGATAAACCCAAGGAGAAACACGCCGAGACACATAGTAATCAAAGTGGCAAAAATTAAAGACAAAGAAAAATTATTGAAAGCAGCAAGGGAAAAACGACAAATAACATACAAGGGAACTCCCATAAGGTTAACAGCTGATTTCTCAGCAGAAACTCTGCAAGCCAGAAGGGAGTGGCATGATATACTTAAAGTGATGAAAGGGAAGAACCTACAACCAAGCTTACTCTACCCGGCAAGGATCTCATTTAGATTTGATGGAGAAATCAAAAGCTTTGCAGACAAGCAAAAGCTAAGAGAATTCAGCACCACCAAACCAGCTCTACAACAAATGCTAAAGGAACTTCTCTAAGTGGGAAACACAAGAGAAGAAAAGGAC
This sequence comes from Balaenoptera musculus, assembly GCF_009873245.2. Lineage (NCBI taxonomy): Eukaryota > Metazoa > Chordata > Mammalia > Artiodactyla > Balaenopteridae > Balaenoptera > Balaenoptera musculus. Next base: position 51,695,902 of record NC_045806.1, on the reverse strand, counting down.
CTACAAAAACAAACCCAAAACAATTAAGAAAATGGTCATAGGAACATACATATCGATAATTACCTTAAACGTGAATGGATTAAATGCCCCAACCAAAAGACATAGACTGGCTGAATGGATACAAAACAAGACCCATATATATGCTGTCTACAAGAGACCCACTTTAGACCTAGGGACACATACAGACTGAAAGTGAGGGGATGGAAAAAGATATTCCATGCAAATGGAAATCAAAAGAAAGCTGGAGTAGCTATACTCATATCAGATAAAATAGACTTTAAAATAAAGAATGTTACAAGAGACAAGGAAGGACACTACATAATGATCCAGGGATCAATCCAAGAAGAAGATTATAACAATTATAAATATATATGCACCCAACATAGGAGCACCTCAATACATAAGGCAACTGCTAACAGCTATAAAAGAGGGAAATCGACAGTAACACAATAATAGTGGGGGACTTTAACACCTCACTTACACCAATGGACAGATCATCCAAAATGAAAATAAATAAGGAAACAGAAGCTTTAAATGACACAATAGACCAGATAGATTTAATTGATATATATAGGACATTCCATCCAAAAACAGCAGATTACACGTTCTTCTCAAGTGCGCACGGAACATTCTCCAGGATAGATCACATCTTGGGTCACAAATCAAGCCTCAGTAAATTTAAGAAAATTGAAATCATATCAAGCATCTTTTCTGACCACAACGCTATGAGATTAGAAATGAATTACAGGGAAAAAAACGTAAAAAGGACAAACACATGGAGGCTAAACAATACGTTACTAAATAACCAAGAGATCACTGAAGAAATCAAAGAGGAAATCAAAAAATACCTAGAGACAAATGACAATGAAAACACGACGACCCAAAACCTATGGGATGCAGCAAAAGCGGTTCTAAGAGGGAAGTTTATAGCTATACAAGCCTACCTAAAGAAACAAGAAAAATCTCAAGTAAACAATCTAACCTTACACCTAAAGAAACTAGAGAAAGAAGAACAAACAAAACCCAAAGTTAGCAGAAGGAAAGAAATCATCAAGATCAGAGCAGAAATAAATGAAATAGAAACAAAGAAAACAATAGCAAAGATCAATAAAACTAAAAGTTGGTTCTTTGAGAAGATAAACAAAATTGATAAGCCATTAGCCAGATTCATCAAGAAAAAGAGGGAGAGGACTCAAATCAATAAAATCAGAAATGAAAAAGGAGAAGTTACAACAGACACCGCAGAAATACAAAGCATCCTAAGAAACTACTACAAGCAACTTTATGCCAATAAAATGGACAACCTGGAAGAAATGGACAAATTCTTAGAAAGGTATAACCTTCCCAGACTGAATCAGGAAGAAACAGAAAATATGAACAGACCAATCACAAGTAATGAAATTGAAACTGTGATTAAAAATCTTCCAACAAACAAAAGTCCAGGACCAGATGGCTTCACAGGTGAATTCTATCAAACATTTAGAGAAGAGCTAACACCCATCCTTCTCAAACTCTTCCAAAATATTGCAGAGGAAGGAACACTCCCAAACTCATTCTATGAGGCCACCATCACCCTGATACCAAAACCAGACAAAGACACTACAAAAAAGAAAATTACAGACCAATATCACTGATGAATATAGATGCAAAAATCCTCAACAAAATACTAGCAAACAGAATCCAGCAACACATTAAAAGGATCATACACCACGATCAAGTGGGATTTATCCCAGGGATGCAAGGATTCTTCAATATACGCAAATCAATCAATGTGATACACCATATTAACAAATTGAAGAATAAAAACCATATGATCATCTCAATAGATGCAGAAAAAGCTTTTGACAAAATTCAACACCCATTTCTGATAAAAACTCTCCAGAAAGTGGGCATAGAGGGAACCTACCTCAACATAATAAAGGCCATATATGACAAACCCACTGCAAACATCATTCTCAATGGTGAAAAACTGAAAGCATTTCCTCTAAGATCAGGAACGAGACAAGGATGTCCACTCTCACCACTATTATTCAACATAGTTCTGGAAGTCCTAGCCACGGCAATCAGAGAAGAAAAAGAAATAAAAGGAATACAAATTGGAAAAGAAGAAGTAAAACTGTCACTGTTTGCAGATGACATGATACTATACATAGAGAATCCTAAAACTGCCACCAGAAAACTGCTAGAGCTAATTAATGAATATGGTAAAGTTGCAGGATACAAAATTAATGCACAGAAATCTCTTGCATTCCTATACACTAATGATGAAAAATCTGAAAGAGAAATTATGGAAACACTCCCATTTACCATTGCAACAAAAAGAATAAAATACCTAGGTCT